>NC_134689.1:378132394-378432394 GCF_050947455.1 Rhinoderma darwinii | reverse complement strand
GTGTCATAATGATGCCGGCTGCGTGAAAATCTCACAGCCGCGCACCATATGCTGATGCCACACGGACCTTTTACGCGCGCAAAATGCAGCTTTTTTTTGTGCGCGCAAAACGGACATGTCCGTGTGAATAAGGCCTAAGGTAGCTTACTCTAACAGGGGCACACCGATAAATTTGACTTGGAAAAAGAGGGTAGTAATAGTAAAATGCATGACTGGCTTAAGTAGAGTCATGCAATACTTTACCTAATGAACCTGTTCACCCCCTTCTCTTTCCCATCTCCCAATAACGACACGTGACAACCGAGGTTGGATATGAAATGGCCACAGCAGCCGTTTATTTATTTACATTATTTAAATGCAATTTAATCCGAAACATTCGGATAACTCCACCTCTAATTCACATGACCCAACATGGGTCAGAATCAGAATTAACCATAAACATATTTTAATACTTTAACAGAGCAGGGGAAGTCCTTGAAGCCATTTTAAAACCGGATTTTTCTTTAAATTAGCCATCTGCAAACCACCACCAACTCTTTACCTCCAGCCGTAAACCAGCTCGGAGGCACCGCTCACCTCTGCAGATGGCTGCAACCACCAGAAGACCACTTCAAAGGGATAACACCCTATGAAGTCTTCAAATGATATACCTTTTTGGGGGACGCATACCCCCGATGCGACCCCCCCACCATTTTGTACTGACCAACCTCAAGGACTCCCCCCGCCACAGCGAAACAGGCCTTGACTACCTTAAGCCTGTGAGTACCTCCAAACCACCACCGCCCTCTCAATTCCTTCGGCTAAGGCCAAGCTCCACAGATCAATTCCAATAGTTCCCAACCCCGGACTCCAGATCCCTGTGACGAACACAAATGCCCCCATTCCTGGCAACAAATCGTGACACCGCCCGATTCACCTTAATGCGGGCCTTGTTGACCCTTTCCACCGACCTTGCCAGGCGCCAAGCCTTCCTCGGAACTATGTCCGACCAGACAATCATCAAGGACGGATGAGACGCCCACAAACACAGCAAGTCATGCTTTATATCCCGCACTAGCTCACGAAAGGGGCGTACCCCTAGATCGTTCCCCCCAACGTGTAACACCAAAACCTCCGGGACTCTATCCAGGCGAGCATATGTTTGAAACTCGGCCAATACCCGGCTCCATAACCTACCTCGAAATCCCAACCAATGTAACACCGCATCCCGACGCGGAATGCGAAGCTGGCGGCCATCTGGGCGCACATCCGCCCGCAGTGCCCCCCAGTGCACAAAAGAATGTACTAACAGCCAGACTAAACATGGTCGATGATCTGAAAGAAAGGACAAGAAACTCACAGAAAATCATAAGAAACAACGAAACAACTCATAACAAATGAGGGCGCACGTAAGACCTAAACCTATTGGACTCCCAGCGGCCAATGCGACGCACGCCCTCGTCATCCAACCCCCAACGCCCAGCTTCCGTAGCCGCGCCAATTCTGAACGAGTGAGACGAGTAGCACACGTTCACCACACCAACCACAGCCAAGCATTTTTTGAATATTGCATCAAATTGATACTTAGACAAAAACGCACCATTCTCGTGATGGAGCAATGGCGCCTCCGGCACCTCGCCCAGCGGCCTGAACGCACCCATGCAAGCGACCGGACACATCGTCGATCCCGGGAGAGCAAACAACACTATCCGATTACCTCGGCCCAACTGATCGGTCTTGGACTGCCGCACCAACAACTCGAGTCTATCCCGGTAAAGACCAACATCCGCCTGTCGCAACCCCCCAGCCTTAGCCTTACTAGGGGAGACCAACTCCCCAATTCGGAGCGCCCCAAAAAACGCGAGGGAAAAAGCCAACCTAAACAACTCTACCTCATAAGGTGACTTACAAACCGCCCCCAGCGCTGCGCCCAGTGAACCCAGGAGGGCAAAAGACACAGGTCGCCTCTGATCTGCTTCGGCCCTGCCTCTACGCAAGCCTTTCAAAGCTTGCTTTACTAGGAAATGCTTGGATACATCCTGGAAACCCCGTAATTTGAAACCGAACGCCAAACCAGCAACGAAACGATTTACCTTAGCCAGCGAAAACCCCGCCTCCCACGCATCACCCAACCAATACAACAATGCTACCAACCTGTCTTGCTCCGTGCAGACGTTGCCCAATACTCTTACCCAATCCTCCCATTGCTGCCAAGAAGCCGAATAAGCGTTCCAAGTCGCCCTAGCCAGCGACCGTTCAATCAACCCTTCCACGGGACCGAAATCAGCTCCCAGAGATGTTCCGGGCAAGCCAAGCCGGACGCATCCGCTCCCGGTGCCAATTGACGAAAACGATCCCACTGTGAGCGAGAAAGAGCATCAGCAATACAGTTGGACACCCCTGGCACATGCACCGCCACCACCCATGCGTTTAGTGACAAGCACAATAACACTAGATGACGCAGCAACTGTACCACCGGTGGAGATGATGCCGATAAGTTGTTAATTGCTACCACCACTCCCATGTTATCACAATGGAAACTAACCTTTTTATCCCTGAGCCTGTCCCCCCAAATGGTTACTGCAACGACGATGGGAAACAGCTCGAGCAGGGCCAGATTTCGCATGAGCCCACTGATCACCCAGCTGTCCGGCCAGCTCCCCACACACCATTGACCCCTCGCATATGCGCCAAAACCCCCGGACCCCGCCGCGTCAGTAAACAACTCCACGTCACTCATTTCTTGCACCGGGGACATCCACAATGATTTACCATTATACTGCCCGAGGAACTCGTCCCATACCTGCAGATCAGCCTTGTGTTCCACACCAAGCCTCACAAAATGATGAGAAGCCCTGATACCCGCCGTCGCTGCCGCCAAACGCCTACTAAAAATTCTACCCATTGGCATAATCCTACAGGCAAAATTCAACTTCCCCAGCAGTGACTGGAGTTCGCGCAAAGTGATCTTTTTTAGTCGGCATGCCCGCCTCACCTCCTGCCTCAATGGTCGTAATTTATCCTCCGGCAGCCTGCACTCCATAGCGACCGAATCAATTGCGATCCCTAAAAAACAGATGGTGGAAACTGGGCCCTCAGTTTTACCCGGTGCCAACGGAATTCCGAAATCCGACGCAACCTTCTGCAAGCAATACAATAGGTTACCACAAACCGGAGAACCGCTAGGGCCGACACACAAAAAGTCATCCAGATAATGTATCAATGAGTCCACCCCCGCTACACCTTTCGTCACCCATTCCACGAAGCTACTAAAAGCCTCAAAGTATGTGCACGAAAGGGAGCACCCCATTGGAAGACACCTATCGACGTAGAACCCCCCGTTCCGGAAGCAACCCAACAGCCGTTGGCTTTCCGGATGTACAGGCAGCAAACGAAAAGCCGCCTCAATGTCTGTCTTTGCCAACAACGCCCCTTGTCCCGCCCCTCGCACCAACGCCACTGCTTTATCAAATGACGTGTAGACCACCGAGCATAAATCGTGATCTATCCCCTCATTTACCGACGCTCCCCTGGGAAAGGACAAATGGTGAATCAAACGGAATTTATGGGGCTCCCGCTTCGGCACGATTCCCAAGGGGGATACAACCAAATTCACAACAGGCGGCTCGACAAAAGGACCGGCCATGCGCCCCAGCGAAACTTCCTTTAACAGTTTTTTTGAAACAACCACCGCGTGCAAATAAGCCGACTTAAGGTTACGACGCGTAACCGGGACCTCATACGGAGGAGGGGGAATAACAAAACCAAACGAAAACCCCTCAAAAATTAACTTGGCTGCAACCCTATCCGGATATTCAGTTAGATACGGTGCCATTCTTTCCACCCTCACCGGAGACCGACCCTTGGCCAGCGGAGGAGGACTGAGGACCTGACCGCTTCCCTTTCCGCATACATTTAGCAGCCCCATGAGTGGAGCCGTTACACTCCGAACAGACATGTTTAAATTTGCATGCGGCCCCGAACTTACACTGGCCATCATTGAACAGCCAGCAGAACCCAAGTTTTGAACCGGAACCCTGTCCGGACTGACCCGACTGACCTCCTTGGCCAACGCTCCAGGGAAAGGACTGCTTAACCGGGGCCGTAAACCCTTAACCATAGCGCAAGATCTTTCTGAACGCACCGAATCGCCGGTCGTACCGCTTTCCGCTGGCGAAATTGCTCATCATACCTCAACCACGCCTGCCCACCGTACTCCCTATACGCCTCCCCGATGGCATCGAAATAACAGAACAACGCCGAGCAGTTTTCCGGTGCCTTCTCTCCAATCACGCTCGCCAAAATAGCGAAAGCTTGCGACCAGTTCACGAACGTCTGCGGAATAAGCCTATACCGCCGGCGTTCCTCCTCCTCTTTTTTACTCTCATCCCGCTTGCCTTTATCCAGATTGAACTTAGCAAGTGGCAGAAGAGAAAATATCTCCACGTATTCATCTTTCCAAATACGATCCCTCACCTCCTGCTTCAGGTGAGCACCTAACGGACCTTCAAAACAGACATACACCTCCCCCGCGCGATCATCCAGCCTAATTCTATCCCCATCCTTCTGCGCCTCAGTTTGAACCGACACGGCTACTGCTTCTCTTGACACCCCCGAAACATTACTACCCACGGACCGCGGCAATACATCACGATGACCTTCCCATACCACCGCCGGGGACACCGCAGGAACTACAGGGGCCGCTGCCCTATCTAAACGCCCAACTAACTCGCGCAAACAACCCACTAAATCCTATAAGCCATCGCGCCCGACAACGCCACTATCGACAGCTGCAACCTCCGCGCTTGCTAACCCACCCTCACAACCCGACATGAAAATTGCTGGATACGGTAACGTTGGAGTTACACACTCACCGGGCTGCCCAGGCGCTGTATTCCCGCCAGTCGGAAAATCCTGACCGCGCTGCGTCTCATCCAGCTCTCCATCTTCCAACTCCTCTCTTGGTGCCGCCTGGCGCTCACACCGACATCTACAACATGGGGACTCCGACATGCTGACCGAAGGGCCGGCCACCTGCCGCCCGACCGTAGGGATCCAAACCTCCGACCGGACTTGTTGCCTTGACGTCGGCGTTGATCTTGTCGTCCTCCCCGCCGATCTCGAGGAAGCCTGCCCCCTGGCCGGCACATCACCATGCGGAGCGGCCGTGGATTGGACACTGCATACAGCGGCTGAAGGCGGGGGTGTGATCGGGAGCTCGGCCTGCGACTCCCTGTTAGCCGCCAAGCCCCGTCGCGGCTGGGTATTCCTGCCAGGACGCAGGCCCTGGGAGGAGGCGCCCGTCCCAGCAACCTGGCCTGCAGCGTCCTTGGAAGGGCTCCCCCTGCGACGCCGGGCCCGCCGGGCCATGTCTGGGCTCAGACGCTCTGGTGGACGGGACCGCCGGGAGCGGCGGGGTGACCTGGCCTGAGCCACCGCTCCCGACGACGCCACCTGCTTTATTATAGCAGGGGCCACAGGGATCATCTCTCCCCCTGCTGCAGTGACACTAACGCCCGTGAAAAGGGTGGGGGAAGGGGGCGCCTCTATGCCGGCTGCCGACAAAGAGCGTGACGGGCCTGCCTGAGGGATCCGGGCTAGCACTGCCACTGTTTCCTCCAGCCAGCCCGGATCATGAAACGCCGCTGCAGCCTGCAGCTGCTCGAACATTGCAGCCAGGGAACATCCTAACACTGCCACGGGAGGTAAGAAAATCTAACGGCGGGAGCTCAATTCTACCTGTTGTTCCTCCCACTGCTTCCGGCTCAATGCCGAAAACAGCGGGAGGAACAGATAACTCCCCCCGTCCCCTCCGCTATATGTCTCCTCCCTTTCCTCAACTACCTCTTCTCCTATTGGCTCTCTTCCCTCCTATGGCAGTCATGGAGGCTTCCCCTTAAGCCCTCCGCGCTGCCGTACAGCCTCTTCTTTATGTTCAGGATTACGGTGCACCTAAATACAGTAATGTCACCGCTAAAACTGTGGGAGAGGACAAAATATCCCTATATGCTGACAACATGCTCCGTATCTTAGTCATTTTACGGATGTGGAGTATGTCGTTCATATGTATCAAGAGTTCGGTTTCCATTCGGGTATTCATATTAACTGGAAGAAATCGACTCTTTTGCCGCTTGGTGATGGAATGGACTTAGAAATGTTTGGAGAACTAGTAGTGCTGTGTAGCTTTTAGTACTTGGGGATTACTTTCTCTTAAAATCCCCAAGACTTTGTTCAGATGAATGTCTTGCCTTTACTGAATGCCTTGAGAAATAGGGTTACGGGGTGGAAAAAAAATAGCCCCTCTCCAGAGCTGGAAGAATTGCCTTAATAAAAATGGTAATTCTCCGAAAAGTCTTATATGTCATTTGAAATTCCCCGATGTGAATCCCCCTACAATTTATTTTTTCTTCCCTGGAGGCCGTATTAAATTCATTAATATGTAATAGAAAAAAACCAAAATTCAATTCAACCAGTTATGCCTTCCACTATCTGAAGTCGACCTTGAGCTTCCCAAATTTGGTATATACTTCTAATTGCTGATAGAGCGGGAGGTCTGTGCCGCTAACAGATCATTATATAAGCAAGCGGGCCTTGGAGATTCGGGAATGGGATCCAGCTTTTAGAATCAGGTTACCAGTCGAGTAAACCTGGGTTCCTGATTTTTGGCTATATCAAAAGGTTTTAGGACTGGTCAAACAAATTGTGGGACACTCCGCCTTCTTGCCAAATTCTGCTTTGTGGATTAATGCATCCATCCCACACTTTAAATTTAGGGCGCTACAAAGTAAAATCTTTTGGTCAAGTAGGGGTATCACATTGGTGGTTCATCTCTTTCAAAATGGGGAGCTTAAAAATCTCTTCTCTATCTTGTGGATTTGTGTGTACAACCACAAATTTTTGGACTGAATGTTTTATATATCAATAAAAAGTTGTTTAAAAAAAAACAAACAACCCTTCTCTAGAGCAGGAAACTGAGGTGGGGCACAACGCTTTTTATTTAAATTTTCAATTAGCACACACTTGGGCACTAACAGAAGGAAAATGGAGGTTGAAAATTAGGAAATTAGGCCTTCCTGGATTGCAGATTTGTAAAATTGTGATCAGTAAAAATTGGAAGGGCATATTTTAACCAGTAAACCTCAATCTAAGTGGACACGGGAGGTGGGAAATGATGTGACTCTTCACTGGATATATATACACATATATATAGCGTTTAATGAAATGTCACTGAATCATAATCACACATTCTCTCAAATTATGCTTATTATTCAGGCGTACTTCACACTTAAATCTCTTTGTTTTATTGGCTGTTGAGATTCCTCCTCGTGCCCGAGGTGCAACACCTCTGATGAGGATTTTGTGCACCTGGCCTGGCATTGCCCCAAATTACATTTTTATTGGGCCCAAGTCTTCATATTTCTGAATTCTATTTTTGCCTTGAATTTAAGGTGCGGTATTGCTCTTGTTCTTCTCGGCGATTGCTCAGAGGAGGCTGAGGTTCACGCCAAACCCTTTTTGAACCTGCTTTTGCAATGACTCTTTACAGCCAGACTGGAAATATTTAGAATTTGGATATCCCATCAAGTCCCCACAATGGCAAGGTGGAGGGACCAGGTAGGTGTACATGACCCTCTTTCTTGAAAAGTCATATTTCACTATATATCAAGGCTTCCTTAAGTTTCTTCATAAATGGAAGTGGTGGGTTTATACCCCCCGAATCCAATGATAAACAATACTGGAAAACAGTTGAATTAAAAAGAAAAATTCTGTCTCGATTTACTCTGCATGTGTCTCCAGAGCGGACTTCACTTTGGGGATGGGCATGGGTGGATGTAGTAGTTTCTTATCATGTGCATTAGTTAAATATGTTTTTTATTAAAGTAATTTAAAATTGTAAAAAATAAATAAATACAATATTACTGATGACTAAGCGTGGGTAAAGGGTAACAGCAAAAGTCCTTAAACAACCGTTAGGAGTTAGATCGGTGAGCTGCTTTGGCGGACCCTTCCATACAGGACATGCAATAAGGGGTGCAAGCAGGATTTTGCAAAGGCGGGGTTCAAGGCCATACTTGCATAGTACATGCTTACATACACAAAATGACACACATATTTATACAGTCACACACACATTGACAGACATAAAAACACTGTGACACACACACACACACACACACACACACACACACACACACACACACACACCATTGTACCAAGTCAGTTTATGAAATTTCTTCCCTACTAGATATTCCACCATCAACAGTGTTATGCAAAGTGGAAGCATTTAGAAACCGCAGCAACTCAACTATATATATATATATTTTGGGGAATGTAAATAGGCAAAGAGATACTCCCAGCGCAGTATTCTTGTTTAAACAGGACTTTAGAAGCTCTATTTCTATTTCGATCAGGGAAATCGAATAAACACAACGGTAGCTTGTCTCATCAGGATACACAAAGGTTAGAATAGCAAGAAACGTTTCACGTAACAAAAGTCCAGGTATAACTCACAGTCAGGCCCTTTGCAGGGGTTAGCTCTCACCCCTCTGTATAGATCAGATCTGTTCAGCAGCAAAACCAGTCTTCACCTTCCTGCTTCCCCCTCACTGACACACACACACACACACACAGCAGTGCTTTTCTCTTAGTTAATTACCCTCCATCTGTATGAAGGGAAGACCCTATGTTAACCCCTTAATAGGCGTCTAGGAATATATCTCCCTTGGCAGACTAAACCCCTCAACCTGTTACACATCCCCCCCTTTGCTCCTGGCCGCAGGACTGGACACTAAGGGTATGTTCACACGGCCTATTTCCGGCCCAAAAATCGGACGCAGAACGCCTCCAAACATCTGCCCATTGATTTAAATGGGAAAAACGGCGTTCTGTTCCGACGCCCCTTTTTTTTACGTGGCCGTTTTGAAAAACGGCCGCGAAAAGGATCACTTCCTGGGGCGTTTTTGGAGCCATTTCTATAGAAAACAGTTCCAAAAACAGCCGTAAAAAAAGCCTCGAAAAACGCAGCGAAAATCGCGAGTGGCTTAAAAAATGTCTGAAAATCAGGAGCTGTTTTCCCTTGAAAACAGCTCCGTATTTTCAGCCGTTTTTGAGTTTGCGTGTGAACACTCAGGCTGGATTCACACGAGCATGTTCGGTCCGTAAAGGACGTAACGTATTTCGGCCGCAAGTCCCGGACCGAACACACTGCAGGAAGCCGGGCTCCAAGCATCATAGTTATGTACGACGCTAGGAGTCCCTGCCTCTCCGTGGAACTATTGTCCCGTACTGAAAACATGATTACAGTACGGGACAGTTGTCCCGCAGCGAGGCAGGGACTCCTAGCGTCGTACATAACTATGATGCTAGGAGCTCGGCTCCCTGCAGTGTGTTCGGTCCTGGACTTGCGGCCGAAATACGTTCCGTCCTTTACGGACCGAACATGCTCGTGTGAATCCAGCCTTCCTCCTACCAGGCAGTGTATCCTTGAGATGGCATCCACATTCTGATGTTCTCCCCCGGCCCTGTGCTCTACTTTAAACTTATACTCCTCTAGTTTTTGGGGTTGGGACAAGGTAGCCACCACTTTCACTTTGTTTATCTCATTGTCACCACCTTTTTTGGGCACTATCCCTGTGGACAATGACTCCCTCTCCTTCCAGGGCTTAATCAGGTTGACATGATAAATTTGATATTGTTTTCTTTTAGACGGCAGAAACACTTTATAATTCACTGGTCCGATTTTCTCTATAATTTCAAAGGGTCCCTGCCACTTAGCTAAAAACTTGCTCTCTACCGTTGGGATGAGCACTAACACGCTGTCACCAGGGCTGAACTCACGGATTTTAGCAGGCTGATTTATACCCTGCACTGAGCTGCCTGTGCTTGGAGCAAGTGCTGTCTGACTACGGCCATTCTGTCCTGCATCTGGGACACATGTTCCATCACAGTTTTATACTGACCTCTTGTTCCCAGGCTTCCTTAACCGCATCATTCACAATTTTTACATTTTCAAATGCTTTTTTTAGACTTGGGTCTCTCAACAAAGCAGGGCCAAAATTTATACTAGGAATTCCCAAGTCAGGGATTTCTTGCTCAGAGAGAGAATCCTCAGGCTCATCACCAGCTAAGACACAAAAGGGAAACACCTTGTTCCCAATGCTATCAGCAACAACATTATCATTTAAGGAGATAGATGAAGGCTCGTCCGTATCTGTCAGTGTCTTTTCCCACAGTAGCCAGAATGATGGAAAGTCATAGCCGAGAATCAGTTCATGTATCAATCCAGGTATCACCCCCACATCGTAGGTAACAGTCCTAGTAGAGGTTTCCACAGAGACCTGCACAACGTACTCTTGTGTACACACTGTACCGCCATTTTTTTTCCAGGGTGCACCATCTTATGGGGAACGGCAGCTCGGAGTAAGGCGGCCGTGCTGCCTGTGTCAAGAAGGGCTACGACCTGCTGGCCATTCACCAACACCTCACAAATCCGCCATTGATCCGGTGCCATTGCAGGGCCCACAGAGGGGACAGGCGCATGGCCATAGTACAGTCCATAAGTTCCTCAGCTTCTGGGCATTGGGCTGCAATATGCCCAACTTCATGACATCTCCAGCAGCGAAGCCTAGGTAGGTGTTGGGGTGGGATGACCCTGAGCTGTGGGCCTGTGCTGGATGGACAAACTTGAGGAGCAGCAACGCTCCCTAGTACTGGGGCCACCCGAGTATGCTTCCGTGGTAATTCTGCGTTTCTCCCAGTACCTCTCTCCATCACTGTATGTCTCTCCAGGGCAGAGATCACTTGCTCAGAGGTCTGTGAATCCGCTTGCATCACCCAGCATTGTAAATCCCTGGAGATCCATGGGTAGCGGGTTGGCTGAACGCCCAGACATAAAATGCAACTATTTGCCATTATCTCCCTCATGGGAAAGAACAGCTAACAACATCCCATTGTGTGTTTGTCCCCAGGTGTTACCTGATGTCAGCATTGAAGAATTATAATTATGTATTTTAAATATTCTTATGGTCTGCTATTGGGTGAATAAGAAATATTCAGATTGCCTCTGATTGGTTAACCTCAAGCCTATACCCCTCTTGAATGATATTATTGTAATTGAGTTTGCCAATAAACCCCCAGTGGAGTATTTTGAGCATACCAGCAGCGTCTGTATGTTATTTCTCCTCTCTCGATATATATATATCGGTATGAAATCTTCTGATTAGGATGCTGGATAAAGTTCCTGGCGTGAGTGTCTGTTGGAATACTCGTCTAAATTCCAGTCTAATATATTTTGAGCCATTGACTTCCACGACAGTAGCCATATACATACCTCCCAACTTTTGAATTCGGAAAAGAGGGAGATTTTAAGCCACGCCCCCTAACCACGCCCAATATCCCGCATCAACACATCAAATCACGGCCAGATCCTTCTGCAAATAACACGCGCAAATTCTCACTGCGGATCTCTAGACTGTCTGGATATCACAGATATTATGGATCCGGTTATATCGTCTTTATGTTACTTTTCCTATCTTGGGTATAACATTTTCTCATCACGGCAGCAGCTGCAGGACAAACCTAAGAACAATGAAAGTCAAGAGGGAGACCTTGTGGTTGATGACTTTTCAATTGACAGGTAGCAGAGTTACATGATGTGGATTTTTTTTTCCAGTTGTGTAACTCTGCTACCGGTCAATGGGAAAAATCATCCAACAGAGCCCCCCTGTAGATAGCTCCAGTTACAGCCCCCCTGTACATAGCGACAGACACAGCCCCCCGTACATAGTTCCAGCCACAGCCCCACTGTAGATAGCCCCACACATAGCTCCACACACAGCCCCCCTGCAGATAGCTCCACACACAACCCTCCTGTAGATAGCTCCAGATACAGCCCCCCTGTAGATAGCTCCAGATACAGCCCCCCTGTAGATAGCTCCACACACAGCCCCATGTAGATAGCGCCACACACAGCCCCCCTGTAGATAGCTCCACACACGGCCCCCTATAGATAGCTCCAGATACAGCCCCCCTGTAGATAGCGCCACACACAGCCCCCCTGTAGATAGCTCCAGATACAGCCCCCCTGTAGATAGCTCCAGACACAGCCCCCCTGTACATAGCGCCAGATACAGCCCCCTGTAGATAGCGCCACACACAGCCCCCTGTAGATAGTGCCACACACAGCCCCCCTGTAGATAGCTCCACACACAGCCCCCCTGTAGATAGCTCTGGACACAGCCCCCCTGTAGATAGCTCCACACACAGCCCCCCTGTAGATAGCTCTAGACACAGCCCCCCTGTAGATAGCGCCAGACACAGCCCCCCTGTAGATAGTGCCACACACAGCCCCCCTGTAGATAGCGCAAGATACTGCCCCCCTGTAGATAGCTCCAGACACAGCCCCCCTGTAGATAGCACCAGACACAGCCCCCCTGTAGATAGCGCCACACACAGCCCCCCTGTAAATAGCTCCACACACAGTCCCCCTTTAGGTTCCACATTGCCGCCAGAGCGGAGAGCGGTAGAGGTAGCCAGCCCTACTGCTGCCACTCTCCGCTCTGCTTTTGACGTCACTCACCATCAGAAGTCAGGAGTCTTGCAGCGGCGTTCTCACTGGTGTCGATGCCAGCCTGGGAGTGTCAGATGACAGGTCAGGTGACTGGACTGATCCACTCCCGGGCCGGCATCGTTCGCAGTGAGAACACCGCCGCAAGACTCCTGCCTTCATCTGACCGCTGCTGCAGTCAGCAGCAATCAGCTGTTTAGATGCAGAGCCCAGCGGGACATTTTGCAGACCGCCGGGACTGCGGGACAGTGGTGAGAAACCGGGACTGTCCCGCCGGATCCAGGACGGTTGGGAGGTATGGCGATATGGACCATAGGAACTTGTAGACTTTAGTTGACTCATAGCCTTCTATGGGAAAGTCATGCTCTGTGACCTGTGTAGAGGTCACCGTGCAGGGAGGGAGAGGAATGAAGCTGTGTCCATCACCTATTGTTAATGGTGTGATCCTGTCTTATCTGCCTCTAGCTTTATATTAGAGGTGTTACCTTTCATTGTAATCCTTCCAGCTGATGATAATGAGATGACTACTTAAAAGTGATCTCTACAGAACAGGAAGTGTCAGTCTATTATAGGCTGAGTGGCCAGTGTTAAAACTGCAAGATTTTAGGAAGTTTTTTATAATATATATATGGGGAAAAAAATCACAAGTGTTCTTTAAAAATATGTTTTACAAAAACTGGATTTAAAGGAGCCCTCCCACAAAATTTTTTATTCACTGGCCCATTAGAGAGGCACATTATGTAAATTGTGGTGCAGGTAATCTTCTTACCGGGGGCTGTATTTGTGAGTTATCCACTCCTTTCTGGTCCTCGGTGTAACGTCTATGGCCGCGGACCGTCGTTCTGACTTACCCTCTGACGGCCTCGGTCATGGACGCTTGAGTTCTCGGCGGCACCTCCCTCCTGCGAGATACCGGCACTCACTTCCTGGTTCAGAGACTGTCTCCCACAGGGCGCACGCACCCCCGCGCGTGCACTGCCTTAGAGGGCCAGTACGCGTCCAGTTGCAGTGAATCTGCAATTAGCCCAGAATGCTGCTGGACTATAAAAAGGGCTGTGCCCTCTTCATCATTACCTGAGCGTTGTTGTGTTACCTAAAGTTTGTCTTGCAAATGGTCTCCTAGTGTTTTCCAGTTCCCAGTGTCACCCTTTCCTGCTCCCTGTACCCTGTATCCCGTGCTACCGAGTTGTGTCTTCCACTGTATATACTGTGTCACACCCGCTGGGTGTCTATCTGCTGCCGGAGCCTCATCTTAAGCCTGAATTACCGCTACTGTCTACATTGCCACAGGTACCCTTTCTGGGCTATAGACATTGTATTGTACCTGGTTGGCCAGCTGCCTTTCCGCTATGCGGTACGGCCCAGCGGGTCCACACCCCGCATCGTGACACTCGGCTGTGTCATGTGACCAGTAATAGGATTCTACAACTGCCACAGTATCTCGTATGTGGGCAGGAAGTCAGTTTCTCCATTCATTACTATCACAGCCTCGATGTGAGTCTTATAGGAATGAATGGAGAAACTGACTTCCTGTCCACACATGAGACGCTGGGGCAGTTGTAGAGTCCTATTACTGGTCACATGACACAGCTGAGGACCAGAAGGGAGTGGATAACTCACAAATACAGGCCCCGGTAAGAAGATTACCTCACCACAATTTACATAATGTGCCTCTCTAATGGGCCAGAGAATAAAACATTTTGTGGGAGTGCTTCTTTAAACAATAGGTCATTTTCTGATGACACATTCCCTTTAAAAATAGGTTAGCTTGATGGGACAACCCCTTTAAAGACAGTATTTCTGATGGTCTATTTCATATCTGGTTTACAAGCGTGGTGAAGGTCTTGATAATAATCTTCATGGTGGTCAAGGGTAGTGATGGAATTAATAAGCATGACGACGATAACAGTCCAGGTGGACATGCTATGGTATATCAAACAGAAGTTGCTGACATTTTTCATGTATATTTTGTTTAAAGTGTAACTAAACGTTCAACAAACTTCTGACGTCTCATAGTGACACGTCAGAAGTTTTGATTGGTGGGTGTCCGAGCACTGAGAACAACAACAACCAATCGCTAAAACAAAGTGGCAGAAGCACTCGTGTGAGCGCTCAGCTGCTTCGTTTCTGTTCGGCTTCTTCCAGAAATCAATGTATCTGAGTGCGGGCTCAATAGAAAGTCTATGAGCCCGTACTCCGATACATCGGCTTTCCGGAAAAAGCCAAACAGAAACGAAGAGGCTGTGATCGCTCATGCAAGCACTTTTGCCGCTTTGTTTTAAAAATAGGTGGGGGTCTCAATGCTCGGACCCCCACGAATCAAAACTTCTGACATGTCACTATGACATGTCAGAAGTTTGTTGAATGTTTAGTTACCCTTTAAAGCAGGGGTCTCAAGCACGCGGCCCATGGGCCGCATGCGGTCCCTGGGGCTGTCATCTGCGGCCCGCGGGACACAGAGACACTAGTACAGGCTCTGCTCCGAGACTCTGTGCAATTCCCTGACATTGCTGTCCATATATGGACAGTGTTGTCAGGGTCTTTCCCAGATCGGAGTATCGGGCAGAGCGCTAATATAGGCTCTGCGCCGGGACTCTGTGGAATTCCCTGACATCGCTGTCCACATATGGACAGTGATGTCTGGGCCTTCCCCAGAGTGGAGACCTGTGCAGAGCGCTATATAGGCTCTGCTCAGGGACTCTGTGGAATTCCCTGACATCGCTGTCCATATATGGACAGTGTTGTCAGGGTCTTCCCCAGAGCAGAGTCCAGGGCAGAGTGCTAGTATAGGCTCTGCTCTGGGACTCTGTGGAATCCCCTGACATCGCTGTCCACATATGGACAGCAATGTCTGGGGCATCCTCAGAGCCGGAGTCCCGTGCAGAGCGCTAGTATAGGCTCTGCTCCGGGACTCTGTGGAATTCCCTGACATCGCTGTCCATGTATGGACAGTGTTGTCTGGGCCTTCCCCAGAGCAGAGTCCCGGGCAAAGCGCTAGTATAGGCTCTGCTCTGGTACTTTGGGGAAGCCTCTGACATCGCTGTCCATACATCGACAGTGATGTCAGGGGCTTCCCCAAAGCAGGAGTCCCAGTGATGTCAGGAGCACAGCTGGAGTCCCAGGAAGAGCCTACTAGCGCTCTGCCCGGGATTCCAGCTCTGGGGTTGCCCCTGACATCCATGTCCATATATGGACAGTGATGTCAGGAGCAGAGCTGGAATCCCAGGCAGAGGGCTAGAAGTGGCTCTGCTCCGGGACCTCAGCTCTGGGCAAGCCCCTGACATCACTGTCCATATATGGACACTGATGTCAGTGGCTTCCCCAGAGTTCCGGCGCAGAGCTTATACTAGTGCTCTGCTCCGGGACACCGGCTCTGGGGTTGCCCCTGATATCAAATTGATGTCAGGGACTTCAACAGTAGAGGAATTTCCAGCCAAAGCGTCGGCAACGCTCTGGCTGGGGATTCCACTCCTAGAGGGCAATGTGGCAGCATCTATGGAGGGCACTGTAGCAGCATCTATGGAGGGCACTGTGGTAGCATCTACAGAGGGCACTGTGGTAGCACCTACAGAGGGCACTGTGACAGCATCTACAGAGGGCACTGTGGCAGCATCTACAGAGGGCAATGTGGCAGCATCTATAGAGGGCACTGTGGCAGAATCATAAGTGGGTGTGTGGCACTATCTACAGAGGACACTGTGTGTAATGTCCGTGGCTGCGGGCTGTCAGCTCCAACCTCCCCCTCAGGAGATGCCAGCGCTCGCGTCCACTCACCTCTGCCGGATCCCATAGGGTGCTCTTAAAGGGGCAGCGCGCGCACCGGACCTCATGGACGAACTTTGACCCGTGAGTACCCTGGACTATAAGAGGGGTCCAGCCCCCTAGTTCTATGCCTGACCGTTGTTGTGTTCCCTATAGTTTGTCTATGTGATGGCCTCCTAGTGTGTTTCCTGTTCCAGTCCCTGTCCTTGTACCTATACTTGTTTCCAGTTCCTGTTCCTAGCAATCCATACCTTCCTGGTCTAGCACCGTGCTGTGCCAAAGTCGTGCCGTAATGGATCCACGTCTGACCTGCTTCACCTCGCCTGACGTCCGCCTGCTACCTAAGTCCCAGCCAAGCCTGCCCTGTTGCTGTCTGAGCTGCCACAGGTACCTATAGAACTATAGACATTCACCTGCTCCCTGTTGGCCAGCTGCCTTACCGCCAAGGCGGTATGGTCCAGTGGGTCCACAGACCCTTCGTGACACTGTGGCATTATCTAGGGGTGTGTTGCATTATCTACAGAGGGCACTGTGACATTACCTACAGAGGGCTCTGTGGCACTATCTAAAAAGGGGCTGCCCAATCTTGACATGTGTGTCTGCCAAACGCTGCCAACTGAGTCGCCGGACTGCATTTAGTGACACTTAAACTGGAAAAGTGGATTGTTGAAATAAGCACGTGGAGAATTCTCTCAAATTTTAAACCTAGCGCTATTATTATAGTAATGTAGTACTATTATAGTAATATAGTGTTATAGTGTTTCAAATAACTAATTGATTAACAATAATTTTGAATTGTATCAAATTTGAAAGTAATGCGGCCCGACCACTTCAGATTTTTTCTATATGTGGCCCACTTACCCGGCCGAGTTTGAGACCCCTGCTTTAAAGTAAGGTTATGTTTAGGATACAACATGAAAAGCTATTGACAAGCTCATGACTTGATGCAGGATCCTTTTGGATGGAATAGCGTAGTCTTCTATGCTATTACATATCTAAAAAAAACTATACCAATGTATACTGGCCCAACAGAGGCCAAAAGAACAGATTTTTAGCCTCCATTGGGCCAGTATATGTCAGCATACACTATAGACACGTTTGCCAGGAACTTTCCTGGTGTACAGAGCTAAATGTAGGGTCAAAGTGTAATGTGAACAGAGTCTTACTTTTCCATACTGGCTCTGGATAACTATGTGTGCTTTTGGGGTTTTGAACCCCACCTGCTGTGATGAAAATCCTCTTTGAAAATACATGCAGCAAGATAGATCAGTATTTGATTCCAGTCTGTTGACCCATGGGGTCCCATGTTTGGAGCACCCCCGGGGCCAGGGTGCAGTTGAGGTAGGCTCTGATCATAGCGTCCAGTGTTGCTACATGGTCAATGTCCCCTGGCTGAGTGTGTCAAGTAAGTATGTCTCCATCATATCTATAATACTGAATTTATAATACTGAATCTATAATACTGAATACTGAATTGACTGTGTAGTCAAAAACCTAGCAATGTAAGGGGTTGTCCACACGTAAAGGAATGGCTGCAGAAAATTTCTGCAGCGATTCCGCAGAAACTAGCAGGATTTCCGCTGCGGAAAAACCGCACCATTTCCTGCGTTTTTTTACTGCAGAACATGGTGCGGATTTTGCTGCGTTTTTTTCAATGTTGGGAAATGGTGACGTCTCCTCTAAAAAACGCAGCAATTCAGTCCACTTCCCACAGCAGGAATTGACGTGCTGCAGTTTGAAGAATACGCACCTCAATTTCTGGGCGGAGATTTTACGCAGCGTGTGGATGAGATTTGTTAGATCTCACCCACTTTGCTGCTACTGTATTCTGCTGCGTATTTTCCATCTGCAATTCCAGATGGAAAATACACAGCAATTCTGCTACATGTGAACAAGCCCTATGTGTTCAGTTGACAGCCCAGTGGATAGCCAGATATCTACTGTTGTTTACAGGCTAAAAGTTCTTGCAGCCATGATTAAGAACGCAGGAAGCGTTTGAAACGCGTAGGCTCCTTCAAATTCCCTCACATCTCTCCTAAGCACCTCAGGACATCGTCCAGATTGCTCCTGAATTTTTTAAGAAAATCGTTCATTAAACTTGGAACAAGTTCCGTTTTATTCACAGCTCCGCTGGATCCACATCGTCCTTGTCTTCTTCTTGCAGAGATGGCTGGTGGCATTCAAGGAGTAGAACATTGTCTTCACTGTGCCCCTGAAACATCATTGTCAGTTTAGTATACACTTGCATGGCACCAAAACTACCAATACCCCACTAACAGCAGTAGAAGCACCAACAGGTCATGAGGATGATGACAAAATGCCCATATTGACCTGGGAACCAGAACTGAGTTGCTGCTGTTGTTGTTATGAATGTGGAGAAGAAGGGGTAGCCATCCATCTCATCATTACGGGGACCATCATTTGACACCACCATTGTAATCTTTACTTCCAGTAACCTCCGTAGATAAAGCAATCACACACCCACCCACTTCCTGCTCCACATGCCCTTACTGTTTGAGAATCAACTTCTTCCTTTTAGTGCCTCAAACCATTGATGGTGTCTGAATTTGAACCAGGTGGCTCTTCTCATTGAGCTACTGGTGCTGCTGGGCAGCTCAAATGCTAAATCTATTGGCAAGGTTCTCTTGTGTCTTGCCTCTTGAGAATCCTTGCATTGATTAATTGATTAGTCTCACCCTTTTGGCTTCCTATATAAGCCTAGCCCTTTTACTTACTCCTTGCCTGACTATTGCGCTTCCTGCCTCTAGTCTAGTACATTGCTGTCTTACTCTACACACTACTGCTGCTTATTTGCGTACCAAATTATTTTTTTTCCTGACCACATCTCTGGCATATGCTGAAAGTTGTTGCCGATTATCTGTGTACTGAACTTGGATTGTTTCCTGAAAAGGCATCTGCCTAATTCTACAAACTGTTGCCACTTATCTGCATACCGAACCTGGATTGTTACTTGACTACTCTTGCTTCCGAATAGTTTCAGCCACTGGATTCCATTTCTGCTACCAGACCTTGACAGATCCCAGAGCTACTGACAAATTGTGTTCCACTATGTCCAACTCTGCCCTTACCCTAGAAACATGTATGACTTGTCCGCAACCTACGATTGGTGTTGCTGGTTGTGTTGAAAAAGTCTTTTTAACAGGGCTACGCCAGGGCAGTATGCCAGTGAGTGTCGCAGCCCCTTCAATGTTTATCCATGTACATCGTATGTGCATCCTTATATCCATGTGGCTCTATGCAAGTGAAGTACAAGGCAGAGCCACAAATATGAATGAGCCACTGTGCCTGGATAGGTCAAACCGGGACCTAAGGATAGGCCATCAATTTTGTTTTTCCTGGAAAAACCCTTTAAGTCTGCACTATAGGGTGCTAGGGTTTTAGAGTTTTAGGTAGTTAAATTCTTAACGTATTACTGGGACTGTACTGAGTTCCAGACAACTTCAGGTTACATAGAAATATCACTGGATTTCCCCATTGACAAAATTTTCAGATGAGTCATTCTGCAAAGCATTAACTTCCCCGTGATTCTCCAATTACTAAAGTCTTAAAAATGTCAGAGCGGTTTTATGTATTTACTAATTTACATGTTAACTCCATCCAGGATTGGAAAATGCCGTTTTGAGTAGGGTTAGAGCAGGGGTCTCAAAGTCGGCCGGGTAAGTAGGCCGCATATAGAAAAAATGGGAAGTTGACGGGCCGCATCACTTTCAAATTTGATACAATACAAAATTATTGTTAATCAATTAGTTATTTGATCTACTATAACACTATATTACTATAATAATAATACTACATTGCTATAATAATAATACTACATTACTATAATAATACCGCTAGGTTTAAAATTTGAAATATTTCTCCACGTGCTTATTTCAACAATCCAGTTTTCCAGTTTAAGTGTCACTAAATGCAGTCCGGCGGCTCAGTTAGCAGCGTTTGGCAGACACACATGTCAAGATTGGGCAGCCCCTTTTTAGATAGTGCCACAGTGCCCTCTGTGGATGCTGCCGCAGTGCCCTCTGTGGATGCATCCGCGGTGCCCTCTGTGGATGCATCCGCGGTGCCCTCTGTGGATGCTGCCGCGGTGCCCTCTGTGGATGCTGCCGCGGTGCCCTCTGTAGATGCTGCCACGGTGCCTTCTGTAGATGCTGTCACGGTGCCCTCTGTAGATGCTGCCACGGTGCCCTCTGTAGATGCTGCCAAGGTGCCCTCTGTAGATGCTGCCATGGTGCCCTGTGTAGATGCTGCCACGGTGCCATGTGTAGATGCTGCCACGGTGCCCTGTGTAGATGCTGCCACGGTACCCTGTGCAGATGCTGCCACGGTGCCCTGTGCAGATGCTGCCACGATGCCCTGTGCAGATGCTGCCACGGTGCCCTCTGCAGATGCTGCCACGGTGCCCTCTGCAGATGCTGCCACGGTGCCCTCTGCAGATGCTGCCACGGTGCCCTGCGTAGATGCTGCCACGGTGCCCTGTGTAGATGCTGCCACGGTGCCCTGTGTAGATGCTGCCACGGTGCCCTGTGCAGATGCTGCCACGGTGCCCTCTGCAGATGCTGCCACAGTGCCGTCAGGGGCTTGCCCAGAGCTGGAGTCCCGAAGCAGAGCCGCTTCTGGCACTCTGCCTGGGATTCCAGCTCTGCTCCTGACATCACTGTCCATATATGGACAGAGATGTCAGGGCCAACCCCAGAGCTGGAGTCCCGTGCAGAGCGCTAGTAGGCTCTTCCTGGGACTCCAGCTGTGCTCCTGACATCACTGGGACTCCTGCTCTGGGGAAGCCCCTGACATCATTCTCGATGTATGGACAGCGATGTCAGAGGCTTCCCCAGAGTCCCGGAGCAGAGCCGATAATAGCGCTCTGCCCGGGACTCCGCTCTTGGGAAGACCCTGACACACTGTCCATATATGGGTAGCGATGTCAGGGAATCCCACAGAGTCCCGGAGCAGAGCCGATACTAGCGTTCTGCCCGGGACTCCGCTCTGGTGAAGACCCTGACACACTGTCCATATATGGGCAGTGATGTCAGGGAATTCCGCAGCGTCCAGGAGCAGAGCCGATACTAGCACTCTGCCCGGGACTCCGCTCTGGGGAAGACCCTGACACACTGTCCATATATGGGCAGCGATGTCTGGGAATTCCGCAGAGTCCCGGAGCAGAGCCTGTACTAGCGCACTGCCCGTGACTCCGGCTCTGGGGAAGCCACAGACATTGCTGTTCATATGTGGACAGCGATGTCAGGGAATTCCAGAGTCTCGAAGCAGAGCCGATACTAGGCCGATCGGCTCTGTGTCCCGCGGGCCGCAGATGACAGCCGCAGGGGCCGCATGCGGCCCGCGGGCAGCGTGCTTGGGACCCCTGGGTTAGAGTGTATTCACACTGTGTTCCATGTTATAAAAACATATACCATGCAGCATGGCTCTGTAAAGAATAGTAAAGAGGACTAAGCTATCCCATACAGTTGACAAAAAGGTTTACCGATGTCTACCTGTCCAATGAATGCCAAAAGGCCACTTTTGGCTTCTATCGGGTGAATGGGGCCCTATTGATTTGTTCCGTATATGCTGACGCATGCACCAAACATACACTGCGAACACAGTGTGAAGAAACCCTTAGGCTGGGTTCACACACCCTATTTACGGATGTAATTCGGCCGTTTTAACCTCGAATTACGTCCGAAAATACGGCTCCAAAGCGTCGGCATACATCTGCCCATTCATTTGAATGGGTTTTACGATGTTCTGTGCCGACGGTCATTTTTTTTACGCGCCGTTGTCAAAAGACAGCGCGTAAAAAAGACGCCCGCGTCAAAGAAGTGCATGTCACTTCTTGAGACGTAATTGGAGCCGTTTTCCATTGACTGCATGGAAAAACAGCTCCAATTACGTCCGTAATGGACGCTGCGAAAAACGCCTGCACATGCCATTACGTCTGAAATTGCAGAGATGTTTTCTCCTGAAAACAGCTCCGTAATTTCAGCCGTATCGGACACTGCCGTGTGAACATACCCTTAGCAATTTTTCTGTTTTTAATGGCATTTTTAACAGCAGGTTTATTTTGGTGCATGCTATATGTTTTTCTGGCATTTTTTTAAGTCCTATATGAAGTCCTATAGAGAAGCCTATGGGAAAAAACAGCAGAAAAAAAATCTACACCCAGAGAATGCTGTGTTTTGAAAAGAATGCCACTGACCTAAAAAATGCAACAAAAGCGCCACAAACAGAAATGCAGTGTATGTTGTGCATTTCACATTTGACTATAGACTTTAATGTAAAGTCTGGCCACACAAAAAACGCATGTAAGCTAAGCAACGGTTCACAATGTCAAGCAGCAGCTGCAAAAGGCTAATAAGATTTTAGGGTGTATAAATAGATAGATGAATACATTTGTGATTCAAATGTTATATTGCACCTCAATAAATCCTTTGTAAGGCCACATCTTGAAATTGGGATTCCGTTTTGGGCTCAACATTGTAAAAGGAATATATTGTAGAAGAGCTGGGGATGGTTCAAAGGCGGGCGACTAAATTATTAAATGAGATTAGAAGTCTCTATTAGGGGGGATTCACACGAGCGTGTATTCGGTCCGTGCGGGCCGCGTGGTTTTCACGCGGCACGCATGGACCAATACAAGTCTATGGGGCAGTACAGACAGTCTGTGCTTTTTGCGCAGCGTTTGTCTGCTGCGCAAAAAGCGCGACAGGTTCAATAACTCTGCGTATTTCGCGCATCGCGCACCCATTGAAGTCACTTCCGTGCGAACCGACTGAAACAGCGCACCAGCTGTCAAAAGGATGAATGTAAACAGAAAAGCACCACGTGCTTTTCTGTTTCCGAACATCCAAACGGAGTGTCTTTGCGATGAGCGAAGCCGGACAAGCGAACCGCACTTCACCGGGTTCGGCCGAACTCGTTTTGGCAGAACCCGGCAAAAAAATTATCGGTACGCGACGTCAGGAGATAGTCACTGTCCATGGTGCTGAAAGAGTTAAACTGTTTCAGCACCATGGACAGTGACTTCCAATCCCAATATACATGAACCTGTAGAAAAAAAACGAAGTTCTGACTTACCGATAACTCCCGGCGTCTTCCTCTAGCCTGACCTCCCGGGATGACAATTCAGTCCAAGTGACAGCTCCAGCCAATCACAGGCCAAGCACAGGCTGCAGCGGTCACATGGACTGGCGCGTCATCCAGGGAGGTGGGGCCCGATGTCGAGAGGCGCGTCACCAAGGACGCGTCACCAAGGCAATGGCCGGAAAGTTCTCGGTAAGTACGAACTTTTTCTTTTTTTTCAACAGGTTTTTCGATATTGTGTTCGGCATTCACTGTCGAGGGTGCTGAAAGAGTTAGCTCTTTCAGCACCTTGGACAGTGACGGGCGTCGACTAGCCTCATCTCTATGATGGCGGCTGTGCGAAAATCACGCAGCCGCGCATCATACACGGATGACACACGCAGCTGTCAAATGGTTTTTGCGCGCGCAAAACGCTGCGTTGTTTGCGCGCGCAAAAACGCAACGTCCGTCTGTATCTCCCATTATAATGAGAGGCTAGAAAAATCGGGGCTTGTTCAGCTTTGAAAAAAGACGTCTTATAGGTGATCTTATTAACATGTATATGTGTGGTCAATACAAAGAACTAGCACATCATTTATTCTTTCCAAGGACTTTATCAAGGACCAGGGGACATTTATTGCATGTGGAGGAAAGGCGTTTTAGACATCAAAATTGGAAAGAATTCTTTAGTTAGAGTAGTCAAACTATGGATCTCCCTACCCCAAGACGTAGTAATGGCAGATACTATGTGAGCATTTTAAAAAAGGGCTAGATGCTTATGTCATGACAAATGGCATTGAAGATTATAATTAATCTAGCAATGAATGACACATAATTGATTTAGAATGGTTGGACTTGATGGACCTGTGTCTTTTTTCAACCTATGTAACTATGTACAAAATTGTACTAATTGCTGTGTTTTGTTCATGGCGTTTTATTCACGTTTCGTGGTGTATTTTTTGTGCGGTCAGCTGTTAGGCTGGGTTCACACGACCTATTTTCAGACGTAAACGAGGCGTATTATGCCTCGTTTTACGTCTGAAAATAGGGCTACAATACGTCTGCAAACATCTGCCCATTCATTTGAATGGGTTTGCCGACGTACTGTGCAGACAGCCTGTCATTTATGCGTCGTCGTTTGACAGCTGTCAAACGACGACGCGTAAAAATACAGCCTCGTCAAAAGAAGTGCAGGACACTTATATACATTATATGCAGGACACTTCTTTGGACGTTTTTGGAGCCGTTTTCTCATAGACTCCAATGAAAACAGCTCCGAAAACGGACGTAAAAAACGCCGCGAAAACGCAGCGAAAAACGTGAGTTGCTCAAAAAACGTCTGGAAAACAGCTCCGTATTTTCAGAAGTTTTTGGTCACTACGTGTGCACATACCCTAAGGGTATGTGCACACGATAGCAGGCATTTACGTGTGAAAAGACAGACTGTTTTCAAGAGAAAACAGCTGCCTCGTTTCAGACGTAAAAGCTCCTCGCATTATGCGAGGCGTCTGTGACGCTCGTAAATCTTGAGCTGCTCTTCATTGAGTTCAATGAAGAACGGCTCAAATTACGTTGCAAAGAAGTGTCCTGCACTTCTTTGCCGAGGCAGTCAATTTACGCGTCGTCGTTTGACAGCTGTCAAACGACGACGCGTAAATTACAGGTCGTCTGCACAGTACGTCGGCAAACCCATTCAAATGAATGGGCAGATGTTTGCCGACGTATTGTAGCCCTATTTTCAGACGTAAAACGAGGCATAATACGCCTCGTTTACGCCTGAAAATAGGTTGTGTGAACCCAACCTAACATTAAAGTCTATAGTAAATTATAAAAAGCACTTCATACACTGTATTTTTGTTTGTGACGTCTTTAATGCGTTTTTGTGGTCAGAGGCCTTCTATTTCAGGGTACGAACACACACAGCGTAAACACTCCGGACTTTCCGCAACATATTAATTGCGGAAAATCCGCAGCGTATTACAATAGCAGCAGTGTGGGTGAACTTTCAACAAATCTCGTCCCCACACTGTGGAAAAACGCAGCCGAAAAAAACGCACATAATTTGACATGCGGTGCGGTTTCTTCAGCCGCAGCATGTAAATTAATGCTGCAGAATCGCAGGTCTTCTTTTGCAGGTTTTCCCATTGAATTCAATACCCCATTGAAACCCGCAACAAAGTAGTGTGTGTTGCGATATTTGCGGCGGAATCACAGTGATTCACAAAAAAACGCACAAAAAATCTGTACGTAATACGCATTGTCTGCATGTGGCCTAAGGGTGTTCTCTTATCCATCGGCTGTGCCTGGTGTTAAAAACCAGGGGTGAACCTAGCCCCTCTGCTGCCTGAGGCGAACTATAAAAAGACGCCCCCCAAATCTATCCGAGTTTATGTCATTACTAGCTTTAGACAACAAACAAGCAATATAAAATAGATCCGGAGTGTGTTAAAAAATAACTTTTACTTAAATTTCTTAAAACATAAGCGTCTGCGATATGAGCGCATATATTCAAATCATATGTCACAGTTGTGTACAATTATTCTGTTTTTATCAGTATGCATATACAGCAATATTGGAGACAGCAAAAATAGTCCACCTTTTATGGTTTCCTAATACTTGTGGTTCAAATAATTCGTAAGTTTCAGAGGTTTTCTCATAAGCACTCAGATGCTTTGTTAGTCATGTAGGATATACAGAAGATATATGAGAATTATTTCGGGCAGTTGCCCTCCTACCCCTTAATTTATGGGATGATGGCGTTCCTTTCAGGCGTCTTCTGTGAAATCCTAGATAAAGTTGGACCTCTGAAATAAGGTAATTCTTCTCCCAATTTCTCTCCCTGCTATATAGCTCAACGCGTTTCCTCTGACCCATTGATTCATCAGGGGAGATAGGTCATGAATGCTGCTTAATCCTGTTCCTTGGGAAGCTGCATGAAAATTTAGATATAGCTGTCTTGAAAAAAATGTAGTTTGCTGCCAGGTAGTGACAGCAGGCGTCAGGACCAGACGCCGATACTCTGCCTCCAAACTGTGAGGCCATTCTCTTGCCACTGCAAGCATGTTTTGCTGACAGCAAACTACATTTTTTTCAAGACAGCTATATCTAAATTTTCATGCAGCTTCCCAAGGAACAGGATTAAGCAGCATTCATGACCTATCTCCCCTGATGAATCAATGGGTCAGAGGAAACGCGTTGAGCTATATAGCAGGGAGAGAAATTGGGAGAAGAATTACCTTATTTCAGAGGTCCAACTTTATCTAGGATTTCACAGAAGACGCCTGAAAGGAACGCCATCATCCCATAAATTAAGGGGTAGGAGGGCAACTGCCCGAAATAATTCTCATATATCTTCTGTATATCCTACATGACTAACAAAGCATCTGAGTGCTTATGAGAAAACCTCTGAAACTTACGAATTATTTGAACCACAAGTATTAGGAAACCATAAAAGGTGGACTATTTTTGCTGTCTCCAATATTGCTGTATATGCATACTGATAAAAACAGAACAATTGTACACAACTGTGACATATGATTTGAATATATGCGCTCATATCGCAGACGCTTATGTTTTAAGAAATTTAAGTAAAAGTTATTTTTTAACACACTTCGGATCAATCTTGTTTATTTGTTATAATTTACGGAGAATACTTGACAAACCAACATTGTCTAGGTGGTAGACGATACACAAGACCACGAATATATAAAACAAGCAATATATAAATTTTTTAAAATAGGAAAACATTTGTTGTTTATTTGTTAAAGTGCTGTTTAATGTATAGAGAAGGTTTAAAGAATTCTACTTAGGCCTCATGCACACGACCGTATTTTTTCCCACCCGTAAATACTGGCGTAAATACGGGTCCAGTGTCACACGTATTCGACCCGTTTTGCACCAGTATTTACGAACCTGTGCCCGTAAATATGGGTCCGGTGTCACCCGTATTCCACCCGTATTTACGGGCACGTTTTTGGCGGCAAAATAGCACTGCACTAATCGGCAGCCCCTTCTCTCTATTAGTGCAGGATAGAGAGAAGGGACAGCCCTTTCTGTAATAAAAGTTAAAGAAATTCATACTTACCCGGCCATTGTCTTGGTGACGCGTCCCTCTCTTCACATCCAGCCCGACATCCCTGGATGACGCGGCAGTCCATGTGACCGCTGCAGCCTGTGATTGACCTGTGATTGGCTGCAGCGGTCACATGGCCTGAAACGTCATCCAGGACGTCGGGCCGGATGTCGAGAGGGACGCGTCACCAAGGCAACGGGCGGGAGACCGGACTGGAGGAAGCAGGAAGTTCTCGGTAAGTATGAACGTCTTTTATTTTTATTTTTTACAGGTTTATACTGATCGGTAGTCACTGTCCAGGGTGCTGAAAGAGTTACTGCCGATCAGTTAACTCTTTCAGCTCCCTGGACAGTGACTATTTACTGACGTCGCTTAGCAACGCTGCCGTAATGACGGGTGCACACATGTAGCCACCCGTCATTACGAGAGCTCCATAGACTTCTATGGACTGTCCGTGCCGTTATTACGGCCTGAAATAGGACATGTTCTATCTTTTTCAACGGCACGGGCACCTTCCCGTGAGAAAACGGGAAGGCACCCGTCGCCAATAGAAGTCTATGAGCCCGTTATTACGGGTCGTAATTACGACCCGTAATAACGGGAGTTTTTACGGTCGTGTGCATGAGGCCTTACTGTGTTACTTTAGTATCATAGATCAACAACGCAGCATTATCACTGAAAATGGTTTAACACATCTTCTATGCCCCCTTTTTATTACCTAATTGACTTATGATTTTTAACGGAGTTCAGTGGCCCGGCGTGGACGGCATGATGCAGTGATGTCATCGTGCCGGGCAGTTGACGTCATCAGCGTTCTCCCAATCTTTTGTAGGCCTCAGGCCTAAACCAGGCTGTGGCCTACAATAGAAAACGGCGGTGCAGGGAGCCAATGGCCAGGGGTTGGCTGGCAAATTTTAGTCTGGGCGGCAAGCGCACAGCCCTGGTCCAAGAGTAGCGGCCCATTCTGGGGGCACTGGGCAATTGGCGAGTTTGCCCCCCTAACACCGCTACGGAAGAACTCTGCTACCTGTCAACGGAAAAATCATCCGCCAGGAGGAAAAACGTTTCTTGATGGCGGAGTACAAGAAAGCATCACCTGGGAATTAGACTTTCTTGTACTCCACCATGGGGAAACATTTTTCCCTCTGGCGGATGACTTTTCAGTTGATAGGTAGCAGAGTTACATGAAGAGGAATTATTTTTCCTTGACCCCTAGTTTCTGTTGTGGCAAATTTAATTTTTTTTAATTTTTATACTGCTAACTTTTTTTTTGGTAGGTTCCGCTGGACCGTTTGGACTACGTCGTAGATTTATTTGACTACTTCGATGATCTATTATTTTTTTAAAAACGGTGAAAGTGGGTTACATGGGGGAGCTTTGATTTCAATAATTATTATTTTTTTAAGTCTGTTTTTTTAATACTTTATTATGGCCTTAGAAATGGCTGCTGTCTGATTGACAGCATTTAATTACTAAGGCTGGGGCTTAGCATTAGCCAGTAAAAAGGCTAGCACTAACCCCCATTATTACCCCGATTCCCACTGCCGTCAGGGATACTGGGAAGAGCCGAGTACGATCCAGTACCTAACCATCTGAAGTGAAGGGTACTGGGGTGGCCGCAGTCTGGTATTATCAGGCTAGGAAGGGCCAAAACCCGTGGCCCTTCCCACCCTGGTAATGCTAGGCTGCTGGTATCTGGCTAGTTATGAAAAATAGGAGGAACCCCACGTAACTTTTAAAAAATAAATAATTGAAAAAAAATTGCGTGAGATCCCCTCCATTTTTCATAACCAGCCAGATACAATAAAGCAGCAGCAGCCTAGCATTACCAGGGTGGGAAGGGCCACGTTTTTTGGCCCTTCCTAGCCTGATAGTACTAGCCTGCGGCCACCCCAGTATCCTTCACTTCAGATGGTCGGGTACTGGATCGTACTCGGCTCTTCCCGGTACTCCTGGTGGCGGTAGGTACTGAGGTAATAATAGGGGGTTAGTGCTAGCCTTTTTACTGGCTAACACTAAGCCCCTTCTTAGTAATGGACGCTGCCATTACTAAGGCGGTAATGAAGTATTTAAAAACAGGGACATAAAAAAATTATTTTATTGAAATGACAACTCCTCCACACAATCCACTTTAACCATTTTATTAAAAAGAAAAAGAAAAAAAGCTTAAATCAGCAAAGTAGTCCAACGAATCTACAACGTAGTCCAAATGGTCCAGCGGAACCTGCAAAACAAAAATTAGCAGCATGAAAAATAAAAATAAAGATGGCTGCCCACACAGATGTACAAACATATGAATAAATAGTTACTTTAGGGAACATATTAAAATAATTAGAAAAAATAGGCCCATAAAGTAAAACATATAAAATAAAAAAAAATGAAAAAATTATAACACCTTTCCTTTAGGCCCCATGCACACAACAGTAAAAACGCCTGTAATTACGGGCCCATAGACTTCTATTGGCCACGGGTACCTTCCCGTTTGCTTACGGGAAGGTGCCTGGGCCATTGAAAAATATAGATCATGACCTATTTCAGGCCGTAATTACGGCAAGGGCAGGTCCATAGAAGTCTATGGGGCTCCCGTAATTACTTGTGGCTACGTGTGTGTACCCGTAACGGGAGCGTTGCTAGGCGACGTCAGGGGATAGTCACTGTCCAGGGTGCTGAAAGAGTTAAACGATCAGTGCAGGATAGAGAGAAGCGGCTGCACTGATCGGCAGTAACTCTTTCAGCAGCCTGGACAGTGACTACCGCTGGACAGTGAGTAAAAACCTGCAACAAAAAAAAGTTCATACTTACCCAGAACTCCCTGCTTCTTCCCACAGTCCGGTCTCCTGGGATAACGTTTCATCCCATGTCACCGCTGCAGCCAATCACAGGCTGCATCGGTCACATGGACTGCCCCGTCATCCAGGGAGGTCGGACTGGATGTCAAAAGAGGGACGAGTCACCAAGACAACGGCTGGGGTACGTATGAACTTCTTTTTCTTTCTATCGCTGCGTTCCGCTGCGGAAACTATACCCGAAAGGGCTGCCCCTTCTCTCTATCCAGCACTGATAGAGAGAAGAGGCTGCCGATCAGAGCTGGATAGAGAGAAGAGGCTGGCGATCAGTGCTGGATAGAGAGAAGGGACTGCCACTTCTCTCTATCCAGCACTGATCAGCAGCCCCTTCTCTCTATCAGTGCTGGATAGAGAGAAGGGCCTGCCGATTAGTGCAGTGCAATATAGCAGAGAAAACGGGTCCGGAAATACAGGTGGAATACGGGTGACAAAGGACCCGAGGGAAAAAATACGGTTGTGTGCATCGGGCCTTAAAGAGAACTTCTCACCTGCCCATGTGTGTGCAGCATTTAATGGGCAGGGCTGCACAAACTCTGGGGCACGTTAAAAATGTTTCCTATCCTCTTTCGTTATTTAGATATCGGTGCCGTAATATTTGGCGCCCGATATTTAAATAGCCCCCTGAACTGTCAATGGGGCGGTAAATGGCAAGGGGGCGTGTTACTATGGCTGTGACACTGTCCAATCAGCTACGGACAGTGTCACAGCAAGAGCTGGAAAGAGGACAGCGTGTGAGCGTGCAGCTCCGCCACCACTACGGAACAGAAGAGGAAAAGAGTGTGAATTCTTCTTTTTCTGTTCCATGGCATCAGAGCTGTGCGCGCACACACGCTCTCACGCTTTAGCTCTCGGCAGACAAGGACGACAAGACTGATCTCTCGCGAGAGATCACACAGTCTTGTACTTGCCTGCCGAGAGCTGAAGAGTGAGAGCGTGCGCGCGCACATGCTCTCTTCTCTCCAGCTCTTGCTGTTGACACTGTCCGTAGCTGATTGGACAGTGTCATAGCGATGCCCCCTTACCAATTACCGCCCCATTGACAGTTCATGGGGTTATTTAAATATTGTGCGCCAAATATTACAGAACCGATATCTAAATAGGGAAAGAGGGTAGGAAAAAAAAATGTAAAGTGCCCCAGATTTTGTGCAGCTCGCCCTATTACATGCTGCACTCAAATGCACATCTATGGGGAGGTGAAAGTTTCTCTTTAAAGTGTAACAACTTTTTAAAAAACTTTTGACATGTCAGAGGTTTTGATCAGTGGGGTCCGAACACTGAGACCTCCCACTAGTCGCTAAAACGAAGCAGCAGAAGTGCTCGGGTGAGCGGTGTGCCGCTTCCATTCTGTTTGACTTTCCTTGGAGCAGTGTACAGGCTCAATAGAAAGTCTATGAGTTCGTACACCGATCACTCGGCCGAAAGTCGATCACAAATGAAGCGGCACAGCGCTCACCCGGGCACCTCTGCTGCTTCGTTTTAGCGATCGGTGGTCGGTCTCAGTGCTCGGTCCCCCACCGATGAAAACTTCTGACATTTCACTATGACATGATAAAAGTTTAGTTACAGTTTAAAGGTATGTACACCTTTAAAAACTTATATATATATATATATATATATATATATATATATAAAAAAAATCTATCAATGCGATGGGTGCAAGTTTTAATTACTTTTTATTTAAAATTATTGTTAGTTTTTGAGATACAGCTGCTTTGTATCCTGTATGCAGAGCAGCTGTATCTAGCGCTGAGACCTGAATCCATTAGGTCACCTATTATCGATCACATCTAAGTTATGAACTTAGATGTGATCTGTAACAGCTCGATCCTGCAGGACACGCTGACACTGAATCCGTCAGTCCTGCTGACCTGACGGATACAGGATTCAGCGCTATATACAGCTGCTCTATACACAGGATACAAAGCAGCTGTATCTCAAAAAGTAAAAATAATTTTTAATAAAAAGTAATTAGAAAGTTGCACAAAACACACTGAACCCCCCTTGCAGTATAATAACTACTGAGGGTGCTATGCGGGGATTATACTGCAAGGAGGATACTGACTCTGACTGCTGTGGGGGGGGGGGAGATATACTTCGCTCAGCTTCCTGCCCCCACTAATTTAAGTGATGGGGGGGGGTTGTCTGAGCATCTTACTGTCAGCTGAGGGCTCTATGGGGCTGAATAATCCCCCCGTAGAGCCCTCACTAATTACTATACTGCAAGGTGCAGGTCTGGGGGTCTAACTGACTGCTATGGGCTCTAAGTGGGCGGATTCCCCTTAGAGTCCTCAGCAGTCAGTCAGACTCTTGGACCCCGCTAACCTTGCAGTATGGTAGCTAGTGAGGACTCTATGGGGGGATTATTCCCCCTTATAGAGCCGTCGGCTGTCAGTAAGATGCTTAGACCGCCCCTTGTAGAATCCCCCACCCTTCAGCCTCAGCCAATCACTTTTGAATTAGCGGGGGCAGGTTTATGGGTAAGGATTATACTGCACTCCGCTTCCTGCCCCTACTAATTTAAAAGGGGTCGGCCAACGCTGGGGGGCCGGTAGTATACTGCAAGGGGGGGTTTGGGCGTTTTACTGATAGCAGAGGGCTCTATAGGGGGGCATTATCCCCCTCATAGAGCCCTGACTAGTTACTATACTGCAAGGTTAGGGGGGTCTGAGCATCTGATTGACTGCTCTAAAGGGGGGGCGGGAATCCCCCCCCTATAGAGCCCTCTGCAGTAAGTCAGACGCTCAGACCCCCCACCCCCTTATCCTTCCATTATAGTGATGTGAGGGCTCTGTGGGGTGGATTATTCCAGCCCCATAGAGCCCTTGGCTGTCAGTCAAATGTCCAGACCCCCCTTGCAGTACACTCCCGGGTCCCGGTCCCAGCAGCTTCGGCCGACCGAGTTAAGGCAGGAACATACCTCGTGCGTCTCGTCACTTCTCCTCTTCGCTCGACTGCTCCTTCTGCAGACCTGCTCCTCTCTGGTGGCGCGTGCTGCGTACAGCGTCAGAGAGGAAGAGGAGGAGTGTTACAGACGTGCCGATCATGCGGCACGTCTGCTAAGTCTGCATGCCCCCTCCCCCCGGTCCAGTCCGTCCCTGGCTGCAAATGCCGCCCCCCATTTTCAGGTAGGTGGCGCCGCCTGAGGCTGTCGGCTCACCTCGCCTCGTGGCAGGTGCGGCACTGGTTACAGCTTATCCCTTTTCACTTGAATGGGGCTAAGCTTCAATACCACACAACCTCTTTAATGGAGGATTCACACATACCGGTTTTGTTTTAGCGATTTTCTCAAAATTGAGGCAAAAGATTGAGATGAAATGTGTGTTTTTAAATATTGTACAGGATTTAGCAACAAAAAAATGCATCAAAATTTGATCTGTCTATGTTTGTGGTGGAACCGCCCTAAAGTATAACAGGCAGAGCCCGGGGGTTCTTTGAAGAAACCTACCAGTTATCTTTTTTATTATAGCCAGTTCCTCTGGCATACTTATGAAAGCCCTAGCAACTGTCTGTGTGTTTAACCATACACAGGGTAATATACTGGTATCTATGTATTTGCTAACATATTTCAAAATACAAAAAAAAAAAAATTGAAAAAATGAGGCAATATTGTTTTTTTGCCTCCTCCCTTATATTACAAATTTGAACAAATTCAACACTAACGTGTGCCATAAAATGTTGCTCTAATAAAGTAAAATAAAGGCCTCACAAATTGTCAAAGCAGTAAAAATAAAACAGTTATACCAGTTTTTTATACCAGTTTTCCCCTCTGCAGGCTCTATTTCTAAATATCAATTCTCCCTGAGCGAGGGTGGACTGATGGCTGGGCCTAACTCGATTGTGTCTTATATAGAGAACAACCTGCTCCCCTATGTCCCCTATTTGTAGCACACCCTCAGAAACAGCAGCAGCATGGAGGAGATTATACAGCAGTAATGAGCAGTGTAGCTGTGAATCCAGCACTAGGGTGAAATATAACACTTACTAGAAGCTGCTGCAGTGTCTATGTCTCTCTGCCTCTCTCACTCTGCTTCTGCTTCCTCCTTCCCCTCTCCATGGAGTTTTATTGGCAGCTGTAACCTGATCCCTCAGTGAGTGGGTGAACATTTAGATGGGGGGGGGGGGGAGCCTGATAAGTGAAGACTAAGGCATTTTTCTCTAGTAAGATATATTACAAAGTTTCTCATGTGCACACTTTACTATTGAATTATGCAAAGTTTGTTGACACGTTAGTGGCCATTTGACTAGAAGTTTAGGCAGCAGTTTCTTGCAGTGTTTCTATGACACAGGGTTTGAATTAAAAAAAAATCACAAGTATACAGTATTACCTGCTTTGGAGTGCTGTCCCATCTTTGTATTTACTGAAGGCCAAAACTGTCTGGATACTCAATGGGTTAAGTAAAAGTTCACTATGGCCTCATGCACATGGTTGTATTACACCTCCATACAAACTCTGAGTTGTAATAGTATACACATAGGCTTCTATGGGACAATACTGTACCTCTGTATATCTCGAATTCCATACGTAGACAGGTATGGAGGTATATATCTGTCACATCCTGTGGCATCTTCCAATCATGTCATGCTCCATCAAATACCATATTACAGATGTATTCTCCTCTAGAAGTATTACTTCCAGGAGAGAGTATCTTTGACAGAAGGTGCCTCACCAAGTCTTTATGGGTCCCTGCTGGGGACTCCATGTGTCGGAGTACAGCCTCCTGGGTAAACTGGCTTATGGGTAAACTTCCACTTTACCTGTATAGTAGATTCATTGCTACATGTTGTGTACCTTTGCTAAATGGATGCTGGATTTCATCAGTACACAGTCCTAACTATAGTCAGGATCGTATTGGCCCACCAGAGAAGCAAAGGATTCTCCGGTGGGCCCCGGCTCTAACACAATAATGGGCTTTAAAAGTCCAGCAGAAAACAACCCCATTTGGAGGTGACTTTGGAGCAATCACTTGCCACTAGGGTCTATTTCTCATGAGTTGATTCACAAATGACCTATTAGACCTTATTGATGATACATCCTGTGTGTACAATGGTAAAATCAAGGACTATGAGGAAACAAAAAGTAGACATGTTCTATATAGACGGAGGGTGTGCCTTCAAAATCATATCCTCTGGAGGGCACAAGGAACCCCAGTCCGATGCTGACTAGACTAGTGTTTTGTCGGTCGTCCATCACCTGGTAACACTGCTGTTTGCTTAGTTTAGAAGGTGTTTAATCCGGAGGCAGATTTTATTTAATGCGGTATGTCATTTCCGAGAACCAAGGATAAAGTCCTGGTGAATTTGATAAATAGTGTATTTCCCAGCATAAGTCCAAAGTCCAAACTATCATCAGTTCTGGGAAAGGAATTGAAAGTAAAAAGAGCCAAAGGTGATGGAAACCCCCTTTAAAATGAGCATAATAATCCACATGGCTTGTATATAACCCCAACTTCTCCCTCAGTCTGGACATGTATTTTAAAGGGAATTCCCTGATGTGTGGATAATATTGAAATCACATCATTAGTATGTGTCTAAACTGTGGGTATGTGTGGAGATCAGATCTTCTATTATGCTCACTATATCTGTGCGTTACCCAGTAGTAGTCTCTGCCCTCCCCATGCCACATAGTCGTAAATATGGCTTTATTTAAAGTTCTGCTCCGCTTTACGTTTCAATGTGTCATAAACTAACTTTAGGATAGTAAGTGAACCCACTCTGTCGCTATCCAATTTGACAGGTACAGGCGGAGTATAAGGAATTTTGTGTTTTTCGCCTTTAAATGCCAGTCACGGAGGTATGGACTTTGCGCAGGGAATCCCCAGGTCATGTCCCCAGACTAGTCTCTTATAGCTACTGCTTATCTTGTAACCTTGTTGATCAATGTGAAGAAGGCAAAGGCAGGTACATATAGCAGGAAATGCTCAGCTATTGCCTGGACAGTAACTATTTGTTATGCCCTTTATGAGATCAGGTGCCGCACACATATAGGTGACGTTCGTATAGTGGCGGAATATCCAGGCGATCCAGTAAAAAATAAAAGGTATCTACGAGAAATGATAACAATAACTATAAATCTACACATAAATATAGAGTTCGAATTATGTAGATACTGCAAAAACATGAATTGTTTGATCATAGACAACGCCAAACAGAGCCTAACGTGGGAAACAGTGGGCTGGGCATAAATAATTAGCTGCTGTGCAACAAAAATTCAAGGACCTGCACCAGGTATAACACATAGGGGGGAATTTATCAACTTTTCTATGGCGTGGGGGGGAATTTATGAGCCTTTTCTTGCATAGAAAAGTCTTAATAAGGCCCAAAAGTTGCAATTTGCGTAAAAGAAAAGTGACTTCTGGGTCTTTTACGCCACCCTCAGAACTTTTTGACAAGGGGAGTGGCTTACAAAAAGGGGGCAGGGTCACCACGACCACAACAAATTTATAAGAATTTACACCAGAACACTGGCGGAAATTCAAGCAGATTTGACTCTGTAGGGTGTAGTAAGGTAGAGGCCCATATTGGGCCCCATACCTTGCCCCCCAGATTGGACTAACCCCCCCCTCTGACTACCCCCCTATGTGACAATAAAAAGTAAATAAAGTTGACTTACATCCCCGCTTCTCTTCTCCCATACAGGTCCCCTCAGGGTCTCACTACCGGCCGCGACTGATGCAATTTACTGACGCTGGCCAGCGTCAGGATGTTGTGTGTGACGCAATACTGATGACGTTGCGTGCTGCTCGTACGCTTGCGGTCGTTGCGCCACAATTGTGGTGCTTGGCCAGCGGTAAGATGCAACAGATTTATTAAGAAGCGTATCAGTTTTGACTGGAGTGTTAGCTGTGTATCTAACGCCTATAACATGAGCCCCACGTGTGCTTAGATTACATGTATGAATGTGACAGGAAATGTGATCTTAACAGACAGAACCTTTCATCTGCCCATTAGAGGTTAATTCAAATCTCTGATAATAAGAGAAGGTTCCTCTTTTTATATAGAGAACATGAAACTGAAAAAAAAAATTACAACAGATGTGGATTGTGGTGGTGTTTTTTTTTATTTGAGAAGTCTGAAAATAAAATTTCAATATTTTGTTTCTTTTTTGCAATATTTTTTTTTATGTGTTACCGTAATCATGTCTGTCCTGGCCACATCACCAATACAAGCAGGGGGAAGGGGATATGTTTTTTTAATTTTCAGATAACATGGTGTGACTATAGAATATAAGATAACGAGATTTATAGAGATTTTATGATAGATAGCTAGATAGATAGATAGATAGATAGATAGATAGATAGATAGATAGATAGATAGATAGATAGATAGATAGATAGATAGATAGATAGATATGAGAGAGAGAGAGATAGATAGATAGATAGATAGATAGATAGATAGATAGATAGATAGATAGATAGATAGATAGATAGATAGATAGATAGATAGATAGATAGATAGATAGATAGATAGATATGAGAGAGAGATAGATAGATAGATAGATAGATAGATAGATAGATAGATAGATAGATAGATAGATAGATAGATAGATAGATAGATAGATAGATAGATAGTCGGACTGGAACTTTGGGCCCACCAGGGGAAATAATTCTTGGGGCCTACCCTTCAGCTATATAGAAAGAATGCAACCACTCTTAATTGTGTAGTAAAGCGCGTGTAGTTAACCAAAGACCAATATTACCACCACATAGTGACCATATAGTGGTAGGCACCAGTCCTACACAAGCGCTCTGCAGACCATATAACTAAAAGGAGTTTTCTTATCTTAGACATTTATGGTATATGCACAGGAAATGCCAAAAATGATTGATAGATGCAAGTCCCAGCTCTGTGACCTGCACCTACATCTAGAACTGGCAGCAGAATCCAGACGGACACCAGTGGAGAGAGGGTCACGCCTGCGCACAGATCCCTCCATTCTGTTCAATGGGAGTTACAGAAACAGCCAAGCAAGAGCTGCTCGTCTTTTTCCATAACAACTATACAACAGAATAGAGAGAGAGCTGCACGCACGTGTGATCCTGGTTCACTGGTCTTCGCCTGGATTCTGCGACCAGTTCTAGATGTAGGTGCAGATCCCGAAGCTGGGACCCGTATCTATCAGACATTTTTGGCATTTTCTGTGGATATGTCATAAATGTCTAAGATGGGAAAACTCCTTTAATACAATAGCGTGAAATCCAGTGACTCACCGGTGACGTCTTCTCACATTGGAGTTGCTCACTTTTCCTTTTCTTCTTCACCTGGCCTAGATTGCCCTGACGCCTTCTCCCAACTATGAATCGCTTATGCCGAATTTGAAACACAAGCATCTTTGGCTTCTTGCTTTTCTAGCACCTCCCCACACTCTACAAAAACCTCACCATTTATAGTGTCACGGATGGAAATTATGCCTCATGGTGCCACACACTAAAATAGTACCCCCTTTATGCCCCACAATAATAATAGTGCCACAAACAACTCCCTGTAGATAGTGCCACACACAGCGCCCCCCTCCTGTTTATAGTGGCACACAACCCCTCTTCTTGTAGATAGTGCCACACAGCCCCCCTCTTGTAGATAGTGCCACACACAGCCCCCCTCTTGTAGATAGTGCCACACACAGCCCCCCTCTTGTAGATAGTGCCACACATAGCCCCCCCTCTTTTAAATAGTGCCACCCAGCCCCCCACTGTAGACAGTGCCACACAGCCCCCCACTGTAGAATGTGTCACACAGACCCCCCTTGTACATAGTGCGACACAGACACCCCCCTTGTACATAGTGCTACACAGCCCCGCAAACACAAACATTTTTTTTTACTTACCTGGCCCCATTCCCGCGATGGACAGAGCGGCTCCACAACCTCGGGACGCCGAGACGGGACCCCGGCATAGGCCAGGGTGATGCAGTGATGTCATAACGCCTGCCTGCGCAGGGATTCTTTCTATCACCTTATAGGCTGCAGACCTAACGTGGCCTGCAGCCTATAGCATTCAATAGTATCTGCGTCCTGAGGATGCAGATACAATTGAATGTGGCGGTCGCTAGCACAGGGTCCCCCCGGTGCCGCCCAGCCCACAAATGTTATGTGCCAGGCGGCCCTGCCTACAAGAGTAAGCAGCAAGGCAGGGAGACAATGTCTCTCTGCTCTGCTGCCGGATAAAAGCAGCTCGCTGCCTGGGCCCACGGGAGGATACCCCGGTCCTCCGGTGGGCCAGTCCAATGCTGGATAGATAGATAGACAGAAAACGGGGTATTACCATTCTCCTTGTCAATGGGGTATGCCCCTACACACTCTGACAGTGTCCAATAAGTGCTGGCCATGTCAGACTGTATAGGTACATGCCGTATGGACAAGGGGAATGGTAACACCCAGTTTTCAATTTATTCTGAAATTTCCAGGATGAATAACAGAGGAACGGCACATCACAGAGTTCTAAGAAAAGGGTTAGAGAGGTCCTCTTTATTATCATTATAGTTAAGAATAGCCTTTATCTTATTTGTGTTGAGTGTAATACCAGTACAAAGCACAATAGTTTAGATTATAAGAATATATTATACTAATCTAGTGCCTGGAGACAGTAATGTAAAGGGAAACTCCAGCTCATATGAAATCATTCCCACTACATCCTATCATTGCCCACATTATAACAGTGCTCTAAACTGCCTACAAGAAATTTAGTGACAACAGCAGAATACACAGGGCTAAAAAGTTTTGCAGTTTTCACGAAGTACATCTCTAAGAGAGACAGTGGTGGCATCTGGCATCATTATTAAAAATAAGAATTCCCATAGTAACCTCTGGCTTGAGCTGGAATTTTCCCTCTAAGTAGCACATTTATTTACCTGGATTAGTGCTGAATTCATTGTTTTTTTCAATTATAGCAAGTTGTTCAGGTCATAAGCCAGCAGAATATCTCCACACCATCACACTGCCACCACCATGCATGACTGCAGATAGGATTCTCTTATTGCGGAATGCTGGGTTTGATTTACACATAAAATAATGGGGCCTGGATCCCTTTTGACTTCTGTCCATAGAGATCATGCATGCGTACAAACCTTAGCTGATGCTTGAGAGACCTACAGTTCTTTGGTTGTTCTTCTGATGTTTTTTATCTGGATGAGTTGTTGCTTTGCCTTGGAGAAATTTTAGTGGCCGGCCTCGTCTGGGAACATTCGTGTGGCCGGCCTCGTCTGGGAACGTTCGTGTGGCCGGCCTCGTCTGGGAACGTTCGTGTGGCCGGCCTCGTCTGGGAACGTTCGTGTGGCCGGCCTCGTCTGGGAACATTCGTGTGGCCGGCCTCGTCTGGGAACATTCGTGTGGCCGGCTTTGTCTGGGAACATTCACTACTGTACTCCATTTGTAGATAACAATAATAAGTTAATAATAAGGGGTTTATTATCAATAAATGTGGTTTCTAGTGGGTTAATAAAATCTATGATGTCTGTTGGGTTCATAAAAAAACCATGGTGTCTAGCAGGTTAGCAATAGTAATATCCCTGGTGTCTAGTGGGGATCTAATATGTAAATTATACTATCCATATTATAACTTAGTAGTAAATAACACCTCTAGTTATAGTGGAAAAGTAAATATATCCCTGTTAACCAGAGGGTTAATAATATTATTCCTGCTGATTTATTAGATTAATAATATTATCCATATTAAATAGTGAGTAATAAATAATACCCTTAGTAATAGTGGAGTAGTAATAATATCCCGGGTGACCAGTGGATTGATAAAACTGTATATGTTGATCTAATAATAGTGATATCTAGAGAGCAAGTCACATCTATTTCCATTGTCCTGCTCCGTCATAGAAACAGAACATCAAAAATAACAGCAGTGACGAATACCAAAGACGTCTGATGGAACCCATTGGTTGTAATAGGTTCTATTGGGTTTCCATTATGGTGTCCATCGTTTTAGCGAAAAAAATAGTGGAGCCTCCAACACAGAACTAAACAGCTTAAAAAATAATACCGCCAGATATAGTAGTAACAAAGTTCCTGGTGTTAGGTGTGCTAATATCAGTGCCCAGGTTTTGAGACCAAGTCCCCAGGCACACAACTGTAAAATCGTGCGTAATTACGGACCCATTCTTTTCTATGGCCGACGGACGCCTTCCGGTATATTTACGGGAAGGTGTCCGTACCATAGAAACTTTCAGAAACAAATAAGACATATCCTATTTTTTTATTTTACGGACCGTGCTGCCATACTTTAGAATGGGAGCACGGCCCGTAAATACGGTTGGCCGTCCATGCCTGTAATTCCGGGTCGTAATTACGGGCACAGTCGTGTGCATGAAGCCTAAGACCCAAAATAACCCCAAACAAGTGTCATTCCATTATACGGGACTAGTGCGTAGCAGCACTCTGCTCATTGTCAATATAAGAGGTACATACAAGCATGATTGTACGGCGCACTATGTTTGTAAGTGCCATATGCCATCTTGATGGGTCCGGTAGAATGGGGCTTAGCTTCACTGTGCAAACTGATAGAAACTATTGTCCAGAATCAGAACAGGGTAACATTGTGTCCAAACCCTGTTCCCCTCCGGCAGCACCATGGGCCTCCATAGCACAAGAAAACCCCTATAGTGTGCCAATATTAGGCTAGGGGTGGACCCAACAATTTTGTTTGGCCTATAGAGCGCCCCCTAGTATATGTCTGTAGAGATGTATAGCAGTTTCTAGAATCCATTGGCATTCTCAGAGTAATAAGATTCTCGGCAGCAGTCCACAATGTGATATGTTTATTAGTCGGATACAGGGAGCAGCCATACTCAGCAGGCTTCCTCTATATCTTCAGTATTTTTATGAACATAAAAACGTAAATTAAAAAATCTCCGGCATTTACGTATTTTATAAGTCAGTCTAGTTACATATTATGCATACATAGCACTACACATGATCATACATCATAGATGACTGTAAGCAACAAGCAGCAAGTAACAGGCTAAAAGCTCTGCTGACCCTCAGCTGACAGGAGGAAGACACAGAGGAAACCCTGGTACTCTGTACTGACCCGGGCAGCATCCTCGGCTCACTGGGCTCTAGGGTATACACATGGCTAAGCTCATTACATAATAAGAAATTTCTGGGGAGGGTATCACATATTTAAATCCGAATGAGTAATGTGCTGCAACTTTACGTGTTCAGATGTAGCTGAGCTGAGTTTGTCATTTGCCCTAACTCATTACGATATCACAATGTGTTATCTCTGTGTTTTACCTAGGATTGCAGGACAGCATTGTCTTATAATGATGCACGAGCAATTCAACATCAAAAAGTTCAATGACAAATTCAACTCTGCTACATCTGTATAGTCATACTCAATATACTTACGCAGTGGACTGTATTCCTTAAGTGATTCAATATACAGGTACATCATGAGATATTATATATATATATATATATATATATATATATATATATATATATATATATATATATATATGATGCTTTGGATTGTAACTCATCCCCAGTGTTGTTCCACAAGGCATGGTGTAGTTCTGAACATTTAGCAGGTGTACATTACGTGGCTTCACACTTATTTTCATATTGAATCACAGGGCTCTCATGAGCAGTAATCCTGAGAAAAAGAGGACTGGGGGCAATGCAGGGCAACTGGCAGAATTTTTCAGGCCTGCGCTGCTGCCTTTGGGTGGTCCATTACAGTCATCTGAGTAACAGCATTCGATTGTAGCACCATTCCCACTCTGCCGAACGTGGTCGCAGAATGACTTGTAGGAGCAGGACTTGATGATACTGTCTGCAAACAGATGACACGTTTTATTACATAATATACATTATTCTGGGCACTGCAAAGGAATGGTCTATGTCAAATTCAAAGTCAAAGGTGGCAAGTTGATATATTCTAACCAAGGGTGTCAATACATAATAAGATAACATACAGTGTTCTCCACAGGTTTCCTGGAATGTGACCCCAGACTAGGAATACATCTGAAGACATCTTTTCTAAGAAACCAATAGTTTACAGACCTGGACATTTCCGGGGCACATATTCAAAGTTTACGAAGATCTTTTAGGGCACTTTTCGATGATCTAGTGTGTGCGGTATACTTCACCAAACACAGAAACCTCAGGTTTTAAGACCATTGAGAAAGCTTCGTCTTAAAGGCTAGGTACGCCTTTAAAAAAATAAATAAAAAATAATTACATTTTATTAGAAATCATTTTTACTTTTTCAGATACAGCTGCTTTGTATCCTGTATACAGAGCAGCTGTATTTTGCGCTGAGACCTGAATCCATCAGGTCAGCGCGACTGACGGGTTCAGTGACAGCGGGTCTTGCGTGTCTCTGACATGCAGTATCGAGCTGTTACCGATCACATCTAAGTTCATAACTTAGATGTGATCGATCATAGGTGGATTCTGACCCGCTGTCACTGAACCTGTCAGTCCTGCTGACCTGACGGATTCAGGTCTCAGCGAAGATACAGCTGCTCTATATACAGGATACAAAGCAGCTGTATCTCAAAAAGTAAAAATAATTTCTAATAAAATGTAATTACAAAGTTGCACCACGCTGATATACATTTATATATATATGTGTATATATATATATATATATATATATATATATATTTATATTGTTTTCAAAGGTGTTCATAGCCTTTGACTATAGGAATATGACTACTCCTAGGAAGGAATGTGAAGCCCCAATCCTCATGAGATGCTATGGGCCCATTCTCTTGTCCCCTGGACAATCTCTTGTTAATTTCATAAGTCCTTCTACCAGAAAATGATGGAAATGTCCTCGATCAGTGATTGCAATAGGGCAACCACAGCGCGTATACAAATTTTTCCAGCACTGACACTATAGCACCCACTGAAATCGATAGATATCCCACCCTGGCATCCATTGTTTTGAATTGGTGTCCCTCATGGCTGACAGTCCCTCTCAATGCCATAGTAGGCCGCATGACCAGCCATAGTCTGTTACAGATGTATGGACATAAAGATGACAACTATTTACAAGAACACTGAATTTAATGAAAGAAGGTTCCTAAGATATTCTGGACTGACTAGTGACGTTCTCCACCAGAAGGCTCATCAAAGTAAGAACATTGCCTACACATAGTCCATTATCAGCAGAGCTTTCTACATCTCATGATGTGTCTAAAAATAAAATGAAGTGGCTCCAAGCGTTAGGAATGTATGGAATTTCTAAGATAAAGACACTTTGTACAACATGTGTCAATAACAGAAAGTAAAAGAACCACAATATTCCGTGGCTGGAACAATTCTGAGAAAGCCGTTTCCACAGGGTCGGTTTTAGGGGGTGACAAACTGGACTATTGACTGGGCCCCCAGGAACAACTTAAAACAGGAGTTTGCAAATCCTCACTGTCCTGAACTACTAGGGACTTACTATTAACCCCTTCACTATTTAGGCATTGTTTGGCAGTATTATTTGGGCACTGAATGACAGTATTGGGTGGGCAGTGTACGGAAGCATTTTTTGGCATTGACTGGCAGTATTCAGGCATTAACATTTGGGTAAAATGTACATATGAATCTGTGTTGTAAATATATATATGTCTAAAAATGGTGAGCGACAGTCCCATTTTCTATAAAAAACAGCTCTGCACAGAAGATAACATTGTCAACTAAAGATTGTGTTAAACTGAAAACATGGCTGCTTCCTTCCAAAAACAATGCCACAACTGTCCACAGGTTGTTTGTGGTATTGCGGCTCAGCCTTACTCACTTAAATTGAGTTAAGCTGCAATACCAGACTTAACCTGTGGTGGCGCTGTTTCTGGAAGCAAGCCGACATGTTTTTCTAATCCTGCACAATATTTGTCTAATACATTTTGGATTTTAGAGAACATGAGAGATCTGCTTGACACATTTGCTCCTTCTGAAACCAAAGTAGGTGGAAGGTGGTCCCATCATGCATATTTAGGTTATTTCTATGCCATTATGAGCTTCCATGTTTCCTTACTGAATACGTGTTATCTTTACAGGGAGAGATTTGACTTACTTGGTGCGGTGATGGTGGAGCAGACCTCTGCATATTGTGGGCACACGTGGGTACCCTGCCTGTAGCATTCCTCCTCACTGGACGCCACACAGCTGTGACATCTCAAGGTTTTACCTTTACAGAAGGAACATGGAAAAACAACTATTTTAACCATACAGCATTTTCCTGCTTTGGAGTCTTTTCACTGGTTATACAGCCCGCCATAAGTCATTGGCCTGCCATAGAGGTCTACCTGTGACTTCTTCTCAATTCTTATAACTAAACCTTTTAGGCCAGGTTCCTATGGTGTCCGTACCGTAGAACCGTGCCGGGAATTATGTAGCGTCTCCTACTTTTCGGATTTTACGGGCCGTGCTCCCATACTTGGTCACGGCAAGGCCCGAAAATGCGGCCAGTCGTGTCTGCAATCGCGGCCACGGCTGTGTGCATGAGGTCTTACCCATAACGCTCTCCTTCTTCCTGCAGTCCGGCCTCCTGGGATGAAGTTTCATCCCATGTGACCGCTGTAGCCAATCACAGGCTGCAGCATCACATGGCCTGCTACGTTATCTTGGGAGGTAGGACTACGCGCAGAAAAGAGGGAGGGGATAATTACGGTCGTTTTTTTATTTTACCACAGCGCTGCATTCTGCAGTGGAAATTCCTTTAAAATAATCTGCATTTTAAAACTGGCATTCTAAGTTAATAGAGGGGCGTCCTTCTTTGGGATCTCTATCAATTAGCTCGCGTAGAGAGTAGCTAACAAGAGAGTCTCCGCCTGGAGGACTTGGCACGCCCATGCATTACACAGGCAGCTCTTTGATTTTACTTAGCGTCATGCAGTGCATGATTTCCCCTGTGGTGGCACTGCAGGGGAATTACACACTTGCTGTAATTTTCCCCTGCAAATTCCAGTTGATCGCTGAGGATCTCAGCAGCAGGAAACCATTTTGATCAGTTTATTTTAAGAGAACCATTTTAACAAAAGAGGACAACCCCTTCCTGCACAGTGGCATACATTTACAACATGGCATCTTACCGCACAGTGTCGTAAATGCATGGCCTGGGGATGCTGTACCCGCACCATCAACCGCAGGAGTGAGCTGTAATGTACAGCTGAAATCCCACGGCAACGGCCGAGATCAGAGATAGCCCAAATCCCGGCCATTTAACCACTCAAAATGTTGCTAATGAAAACTGCAACGCATCCTGCAAGCAAAACGCTAAGGTCCCATGCACATGAACTTATTTTTGCGGCCGCAACTCACCCGCAAATCTGCAGGTGAATTGCGGCCCCATTCATTTCTATGGGCCCATGCACACGAACGTGGATTTCACGGTCTGTGCATTGCCCGGGAGCCTGGACCGCAAAAAGATAGCACATGTCTTATTACGGCCGCATTTTGCAGTCCAGGCTCATTAAAATGAATGTACTCGGCCATGTGCAGGGCCCGTGATTTGCGGACAGCCCGCGGGTGACACTCCGCGGCTGTCCAAGCTGCAAGTCACGGGCCGTGCACACCACTACGGTCGTGTGCAATGAGGCCTAAATTGACAAAAAAACGAAAATGTCGATTTAGCATTTTACCTAAAAAATGCTTTTATTGTGCAAAAGTAATAAAACATAAAAAATTCAACATTTTTGTATCGCTGTAATTGTAACAAGCCACAGAATATAATTAACCCATGTAATCTAAAGTTGAACAGTGCAAAAAACTATTTACAAAACACTATAGCAGATTTTTTTTACCATACCATAACTAAAAAATTATAATTAAATTCAATATATATGTATCCCAAAATGGTGCTACAAAAACAAGCCCTCATACCGATACGTTGACGGAAAATTAAAAAAAGTTGTGCGGTGATGAAAAAGAAAATGCTGCTTTCTGAACGTCCAAAATAGGCCACATCTGTGTGTAAGGGGTTATAGAGACATTATTTTTATGTTCTTCTTGATAGGGGGCAGTATTACAGTAGCTAGTGTTGCTTGGATAATTATATTCTACCTAGCTGAACCAACCTGAGGCACAAATGTGCTCAGAGCAATACCATCATTTCTCTTGACAGGTCCTAATAAATACCTTACTCTGCAGGGGGCGACCAGGAGCAAGAAAAAAAGCACTACCCCATGAATAAAATAGTGCTGATGGTTCTCAGGTAGCTTGCAATTTCATTTGATAACCACTGATGAGTAGCTACAGAAATCACTGTTCCTATATGTAAACATTTTTCACGATTTTTCTCCAAAAATATCGCTTTGTCCACAATGTTATAAAGACATAGATAATGACTGTCTAGGCGGTTGTGTACAAGGCAGGATCTACACCAACAGTTCCAGAACTGCTATACATAGTAGTTGCCCACGGGGGCATTAATGAATAACATGCATATTTCCTTAAAAGAAGATTAACCCCCTCAATTTTGGATATATAATGCAAATACCTTATGTGACAAGAATACATTATAAGTATATAGAATAGTAAAAATCAGTTAGTTTCCAATTTTGTCTGGTTTACAGCTCCCCCTAGTGGCACGACAGAAAATGGCACTTTATAAGTGATCGGCAGTGCGTACTGTATGTGGAGGAAAACAGTTTATATTTTTTTGTCCGGTACAATTGATCCCCCCTCAACCGACTACGATACCATCTAATGGTTAACCATATGTTTTCCAATATAAATTACTCATTGGGAAATTTTACAGCATTGGAATTATTTCCCCATGGGAACATGTTATCATTCCCAATGTCCGAATTGGGACTTGTCCAACATCAACTGGTTCGTTTTTAAGCAGATCTAAAAACTGTATCACCAGCAAGAAACAATCTCGTTTTCAACTTAGATATATGTCACAATTTAGTCAATGGTCACCTTACCGATGTAGTAGAGCTGAGTTTGTCATTTAGCACACAGTGATATTACAATCTGTGGTTTCCTATGGGAACACATTATCAAGACCGTTAAATGACAAATCCATCTGGAACTCCTGTATCTCCTTCAGCAAAAATAAATAAAAGCATTGTCAAGGCTTCCATGGAGAGTCATAGAATATTCATTCGAATATATCCAGGCGTTCGTTTACAAAAAAAAAACTGTTACTTGGTGACTACAGAAATGTCATTGTGGATATGGTACTGCCTGTTTAGAACTTGGAAGATTCCCCCAAAAACCTGTAAAGAAAAAAGACTACACTTACTGCCCAGAGGTAGCGAGAGGACCAGGGTGAGGAGGAATAGGGCCTTCATGGTGTCCGTTGGCTGTAGCAGGACGTTCTACCGGTAGAAGAGGAGCTGGAAGTCAGAATCCTGGTGTTAATGTCTTGTTATAGGATTAGACATCTGACCATGACACGATTAATACCAGTGCTAAGAGAAGGACGGAGCTGCAGCCATCTGTGAGCTCAGAGGGGCAGAGTCTCCACCCCTGAAGAAAGATGTCCCTTGACTGTATTAATTATTATGTCCCCAATTTAATATTTTACAGATTGGTTTTCCGTATTTTATCAGCGCACTGAGATTGTTTCACCTTTGTCATTTACATTACGTTTTAAGCTCTGGAATCTAGAGCTGAGATGATCTGTTTACACATATGTCCATATTGCCATGGAGGTTGCTATATGGTATGTAAATGGACACAGCGTTATAACCTGTCCCAAAGATCTCATCGCTTCCAAAACATTACAAACAATGACTTTACTCAAAATGCCCAAAATATACCGTTAACCCCCAATATCCAGGAAGGTTAGATATGGGGTGCTGTATGTTGAGATCGACTCCTCGCCTTGTCTAGCTGTTCCTGTGACATGATGAGAAGACTGTAGGCACCCATACATTTTTTTCCTAACAAAACAAAAGCTCTCGAGGGTCACGGGTCAAAACTAGACTTCTTTTGAACCTTCAGAGTTGGTGTTCCCTCGTTGTCACAGGGACAGCAGACACAGACTTCCAATGTTTCTCTAGTACAGGACCTCAGGCACGCCATGTGTTGCTATGTCGTGCCTCCATACAGCACCATATTACGATTCTTTAAGAGAATAGTTCTGAATTAGGCATCTGATGGAACATGCCATGATTTTCTTTCGCAGGTGCCATATAAATCCAAAGGGGGAAAAAATCTGTGCATTAAATCAGAAGCATACAGAGGAACACTGAAGCGCTCCTCAGACTTCTATCAATGCTATATTACGTCTTTGTAGAAATTTGAACTTGTACGGAGCCATAATACAGCCCACATGCACTATGTGGGGACCCCACCAAACAGCTCCCCATATCACAGCTTCCTGGACTCCTCTGAGTGTGACCGGGGAGGGTAAGATTTTGGGAGTTACTGCAGTCACAGATGAATTTTTATGTTTTTAGAGGAGATTTATTTAAGGGTGTTGTGCACTTGTTCTAGTTATTTTTAGACTGGGGTTTGTGGTACCTTGTGGCGGAAGGGTCAAGCTACTACAGTTGTAGGACCAGTGTTAGACTTGAGTCACTGCAAGTCTCAGCATACCCCAACAGCTACAATGGGGGAGCTTTATCCATAGTGTTGACAGGTGCAAGTTGAATTTTTTTTATTTTTTATTAAAATGGTGCATGTAACATAATAACGTGGTGACATTTTCTGGACATGATAGACATTTCTTTTCCTTATGCCACCTCATGAAAGGCGTACTTTACATCAGTATTTTTCAGAAAAAAAATGTTCTAAGTTGTTACTAAATTTGATGCAGTTTACCACTCCGTCTTTTTTTTTAAAGCGTTGAAGGAGGTGTACGTCACCTAGCTGACGTTTTTGGTGCAATTTTCTAGGTCGATCTTCCCCAGTACATAAACATCTTGACAGTTTTTAAGATTTTTAACACCGAAAAATAAGACACGTAGTCAGATCTGAAACACCATTTATACATACACAACAAACAAGGAAAAATATATATGTCTTCATATATTAGTCAATGCTTCTTCTTGTCTGTGTGAGAATAGTCAATTTTCTGAACATATAAAAAAGATTTGCTGTATATAAAATATACTGCGGTTAAATATATACTTTTATGAAGCCAGATTGTTTTATTTCAGAACAGGCTTGACCTGGAGCTCGCAAAAAGCAAACGATTATTTGGCTTCCACATCTGGAAAAATATATCCTGTAATATATATTTACTTTTGCAAACAAGGATAGCAGCAGAAAATGAATGACCCTTAAAGGTCACGGTCACTCTTGAAGTAAGGCTGGTGAAGGGGAAGGGGAGGTTAAAGGAGCTGTCCAGGACTAGAAAAAGGGGTCTCCTTGTTTTTTTGCAGGAAACAGCGCCAGCCTTGTCCACAGGATGTGCCTGGTATTGCATTTGTAAAGGGATGACCAGCAATATTAGACACATTTTATGGACGTGAGTAGCACTGGGAAGAAAACCAAACAGACACTTTCTAATCCCAGACAACCCCTTTGATATGCTGTAGTAGTTACAACTGTAAGCTATTGTCTAAGCTACAAAGATAAAGTTGCTATTTTCTCAAAATAGAGTTGTGTTTGAACACTATTGAAAGGGTATGAAAAGTCATGGGCACTTAGAAGTTTCAGAGAAATAGAAAATTAAAGAGGAACCATGGGAATAAAATTAATATATAGTGAGGAAGGCCTGATATCCTAATTCAAAATCCTACGTAACGGGGATTGTCTCATGAAGACTAGACCAACTTTCCATATGTCTCCAACTTGAGTCCCTTCTATAAAACAATAGGGGTAAAATAAGGAGAACAGCATATGATAACAGCTGATTGTTTCTAAAACTGGACCCTTGCCCTCAGCGGATTGCTGGTCCGACTTCAACCTCAGAAGGAGAGGTCTTCATGAGACATCCCTTTAACTAGGGTCCAACTAAAGGGTCTTCATGAAGATGATGTCCTGATCTACTCTTCACTCTGTATAAATAGATACTACCTTCTAATTCCTAGAAAACCTAACAGAAGGAATCTTCTTTTCATGAAGGATGGGTCAGATGATATCAGTATTCTATATAGATCCCTCTGATGGTGTGATTGGTGTAAAGGGAAGGGAGAGAATATCAAGCCTTACTCTAGAATAAAGAAAAAAATTAAAGATTTTAATACTCATGGAGGCCATGACACAATTGACCTTGTTTTGTGCAAAAATATCTTCGACTTTATAACTACTTGGCTTTTAGAGGGGTCTTCTACCTCTGAACCGCCCCTAATAATTACTGTATTTGCCTGCATTGGCACAGACAGTGCTGCCAATACATCTGGGAAGCACAAACACGTGGCTGTGTAGGTATCTACTGTATGCAACATCTAACTGGACGTAAGCTGCAGCCAATCCTATTAGCTACACACTAAGCCCATTCTGACCCTATTAGCCTAAACATCATCCCTTCTTTCTCTGGTGTTGGATACAGTAGACCGAGAAACTAAATTGTACATTGGAAAACCCATTCCTAGATTCAGTACTTTCTAGTTCAGTCAAGTAGGTGGGATAGTAGTAAGGGGGCCTTCAGTTGGTTCAAGGGACCTCCTCCCACTGCTCCATCTTTTTGCCAAATCTTGAAATCCAAACGTTATATGTTCTTTTCAAGTTGACTATTGGACCAGCCAATATTATATAATCATCATTGTATGCACAGCCAAATCCTTCCCAATCCTCTTAAGAGCCATTCAGCCGATGCATCTGACGGTGAAACGCATACAGTGATGGCTAAATTTACATTAACCCCTTCATGACTGATGGATAAAAAAAAATGGCTAAGCATGGACTCCTGCCCGTAACAGACGGTCAATGCCTCTGTAGGTGTGCATATATATATATATATATATATATATATATATAAAATAGGCCATTACCAGGACTCTGGGGTGTTAAATTTATACTATAGGGCTCTTAATAGAAATGCAGATAGGATTTACTGCATAACAGAAGCCTATGTAATGTTAACTCTGCTTCTTAAGAGGCTAATAAAATCCTAGTCCCCATCAGATCGACATCAGTTAGTGCTCATAACAGGGGCATCGAATGGGATCCATGCTAGGACCGCACAGCAAGTGTACCTGGGTACTTGACAAGTACAGTCCTAGCAGAACCAAATCATACTGATGGCAACATACGACAACAGTAGAAAAAGCCTGGTACATGGGCAACAGGATCATCACTAGAACAAGGAGGGTCCATCTGTTACTTAAGAAATATACACCGAGGATGCTCATCCTGCTGGAATCATAAGCCAAGAGCAATCAGTACACATCTCATAGGAGGAAGAGTCCATGGTCCCTTAAAGTTACAGGGCTCATGCTGTTTGGGAGCCATGCGACAGGTAGTGGGTGAGAAAGGTTATTGCGAGGCGGTGGGAGGGACATCAGTCACTCTTTCCCATCTTGAAGATTAGTTCATCACAGATCTTTGTCAGCTCTTCTATTTCTTGGTTCTGGAAAATAGTAAAAAATTTACGTTCAAGTGTCTGCTCTCCTATGTATAGATGTCACATTGTACAATCTGGACGCCAGAAATGGAAAAACAACAGCCAATATCTAGCTTAGAGTGCGAATTAGTTCCTTTTTCTCACACAACAGCAAGGAAGACCCACCAAGACTAGCGAATGTGTGAAGATGGTCTCTGCTGCAAAGCACCATGGTAGCAAAACGAGCATAGCAATGGTCGAGGGTACTTGATATTAGACTGCAACAACTTCACATACAGAAACACTGTATGTATGTGATTGTGTGAGCTGGGGTAACGTGGTAACATGGGTCATCTGCAGCTGATCGGCAGGGGCTCCAGATGCCAGATTGTGGGGATCAGATGATCCCCAGTAGGTCCTAATTTATACAAGCGAAGTCTTTTGGATCGTTATCAAACCTCAATACCATAAAAAAATGTATATCAATTTATGATTCTGTATACAGTTTTATAATATTCTGTTATAAAACAACATGCCCTGCCATTCTGTAGCTAGAAATGTAATATTGAACTACACCATCTGGTAATCCAAAAGGTTAAGGGCCTATAGTATACAGAGCACATTGGAAACGTGCATTTGAGGGATTAGTGTCAAATAATTATTGGCCCTATTATGGTAAAGGACCCTAGTAGCTCCATTTGATGAATTATGAATATATTCCCATTTCACTTTAGGTTACAGGCCCAAAGCCTGAGGCTGTACTACTAAGAGATTCTCATGACATGTCCCCTACAGTGCAATGTTATCCCAGAGCTCTTGTGTGGGTCCAAATCACCAAATACAATGATGTCCCCACATATACACACACAACTGCCATTAGGGAGTAGGTATAGTTGTATGTAGTGATCTACATTTAATAAGGTAGGTAGGTCTCAATAAATACTTCAAGTGCACGTCAGATATAAACGGAGCACCTTCTGTTGCAACGCTCCCTCCAGCGAGTCTACTTTCATTTGTTCTTTCCTTAGTCCTGCTGTCAAAGCTGCGCTCTCTGCATTGGCCTTGGTGCGAACCTGTGCAATTTCCTCATTGGCTCTGAAAGAAAAAGCAGACAATCTAAATTACCTCTGGATTACTGCAAAATCTTAAAATGATCGAGATACAAAGGATCAAAGAAACAAGTAGCTGCACGAAAACACTTATTAGGGTCTTACAGATGGGAACACTAAACCATTATGTAATAAAGAGACACCACCCATTATCTACATTAGACACTTACATTCAGACGAGCGTCGGCAACCTCGGACGTAAAAAACTGGCGTTTTTAACGTCCGAGGTGCACCCGTGCGGGACGTGTTGTCACGGATCCTCCATAGACTAGAGTCTATGGAGGGATGCATGACATGCAATAAGATAGAACATGTCCTATTTTTCATGGACACCTTCACACGCTCCGTTGAAACAACGGTCGGGTGAACGGCCTCATTGAAAAACATGATTCCATGTGACGGCCGTTGATTTAACGCCGTCACACGAACGTGATACACGCTTGTCTGAATGCGCCCTTAAGGTGGCCATACTCATTAGATAGCTGTTGACCAAATGCTCATTTGACAGCTATTCCTCCCGACCCCCCATACACATGCACATTTGGCTGAGCGTGCATGTGTTCTCAATAGGGAGAGGGGAATAAGCCGATACCAGACACCTCTGGCATCAGATTCTCTCCCCTGAGAGCAAAGTATCATGTATGTTGAAATCCAGCATGCCCGATTCTTCTTTCCCACAAGATTGTCGGGGATGGGGGGTGGCAGGACAAACCCTGAAAGGTGGGCATAGACGGTCCAACACATTAAAAAAAAGAAGCGTCGAGAGAAGAATCTAAAACCGAGCTGATATCCCACTGACCATTGCTTTTGTTGAGATATCTTACAGCCTATGACCAGATATTGGCTACATCTCACTCATTTTTAACAGATCCTAACGGAAGACAATGGATGTCTGTTCCATCTACTTTGTTACAGAATTAACCTCAGTGTCGGGTAGAAGAGGGTAGCAGCCTACACTAATTTGGCCATCTAAAAATAAAAAAAACGGGACACTTGATGGAACGGGGGCTAAATGATGCCAACTTATGGCATTTGACATCAGAAAAACCCCAATAAAATTAATAGGGACATTACCAGAATTTGTCTCTAGGTTTTTCTGTCAAAATGATGGAATATCATAAGCTGTAGAGAAAAGCTCTAGTTGAACAGAGCTTATCCTGCCCTTACATGGCTTCACATCATGACATGGTTCAAGATCCATGGATGGCACACAGATGTTTACTATAATTATGACATCCAGTACTTGGTATTTAGTTGTAAGGCAAATACAGGGTTGTAGGATCACTCACTTGTTCAGTTTCTCCTCTGCGTGGACCTTCAGGGCCTGATACCTCTGCTCTTCTTGTTTCACTCTAGCCAAGTAATCTTGTGCACATTTCTTCAGAGCCTCTTCATTCTGGAGAAGTAAAATGATACAACCTTTATTAAAAACTAAAGTCAAACGGTATAATAACTAAGCTGAATGTCATAAAATAAAAGCCGCTTCACCTTCTTGAATCCTTCTAGGACACCCTTAAGGTTCTCGTATCTCCTGAAGAGGTCAGACAGGGATCTCTCCACTGAGTTCAGGTCAGCAAGGGCTTGTTCCTTCTCTAGGGAGACCTGTTGTAGACTCTTTTGGGAAGTCATCTTGCTCCTCTGCTCATCTTCTACTCAAAAAAGTGGTACAATAGAAGATGTTTTAGAAATAGAACAAAATACTTCCAAAGCAAGCTAGCTACAAAGTACAATTAGGCCCCGCTAGATGAAAAGTTACACTTGGGTTATTTTGCAGCAAGTATTACTACCACAACAAGAAGACCTTTTTTGCAGACAGATCTCAAGTCTCATGTCGAGTGATATATCTCATGTTACTATTTAGTCCATAAAGGCTCTAGCTAGTGGGTGACAAGATATACAGCTCCAAGATCCATAGTCTGAGAGGGACTGTATACTGTACCGGACATGTATTTGGTGGTGTTCCTACCATGGCATCCCACAATCTAGTCCCTAAATCAATCAAAACATGGCGGTGAAAGAAATGTTTGATAATTATTACCAAATATTGAAGTTTACAATTTTAACAAACAGTTTAGACATTTTTGGAGGCTCCTGAAGGCAACTAATAGGCTCCTGAATTTTGTCATTTAAAAAAGTGTGGTAGGGGGTGCTGGGGTGTGTTCGGTTTGTTGTAGTAAAGAAGCATATTTATTAATGTCTAATAAGAAAATTTTGCCTTACAAAAGTGGAGCATATTGAGGACAGGTCATAGCTGGTGCCGAGCCACGTCAGAGCTGGTGCCGGTTACTGAACAGTCATTAGTACTAGAGGTTTTATCATGAGTAACGTTATATATAGAATTTCCTCAAGTGAGGGACACGGTTATTAGGACCTGTGTCACGTGGCCACACATTTGCGCACAGTCATATAGAGATGGAGTATCATACCGGCAACACAGATTTCTATGTCCTGTCTCTGTATGACTGTGCGGTCACATGTTTAGATGTCGAAAGGAGGCAGTATTGGTGGCTGTATCTTTAGGGTCTCCAGTTATCGCCACCATTATTGCCTCCTTTCAGTATCAAAGTCACATCAAGGTGAGGGAGTGACCACCGTATGATAAAGTAGACCCACACAGGTATCCTGGTTACACTTTTGTTCTATAAGGACAGGTTATATTCATTAAATAACTCACCAATCATCTGTGCAATCGTTTTCTCGTATTCAGCAACGATTTTCCTGCAAAACACAAGGATACAGATAAGAACAATGACTTAGATCACCGGTCACATCCCATAATACAGAAATATGTGGACCATGACATTACCTCATCTCCAGCACCTCTGTATGGCTCCGATCATACTTCACCTGCCAGTCCTTGACTTCAATCTCCTTCATAATGATCTTTTGACAGAGAGATCGGAGTATTATCACCATGTCAGATATATATATATATATATATATATATACACACACACACACACACACACAACCACCATATACTGAACTAAACAGCAATTCCACATATAAGGTATAGATAGATAGATGACATTTAGACCCCCCCCATCCCAAAAACTCACTTCTCTCCACCCTACAAAATAGAACCCACATTTTAGCCCCCATGGAGGCACCTGGCACCTGGACAATATTCACAACTTTTGATCTGCATCAACTTTTGGATGGAATTGCCATTTTGGTCACATAAAAACTTGGACATTATGATGGTTAATAAATACTCCAGGCATATACCTAGAAGAAGCATGGTAAGTGCATGTCCACAGACAACATAATACATGTAATGACCAATGACAAACTACTACTACTACTACTTTCTTTTACAAACTTGATGTAATTTTTTTTTTTTAATAAAATACTTTTTATAATAATTATATTAAAGAGCCGCTTTACAGCTTTTCTCTTAATATAATGTAAACGAGGAGAGGTTTTACTAATCATAACCTATAGGACAGGAAACATACATCTTGTGAAGCATGTTCTGCTGCATGCAGACCCGAAGGGCATATAGACCCACCATCTTTTGGGTACATGTCACTAAGATAGTTCCCTACTATGTTTGCCCATACAGAGGGGTAGCAATGTGGACTAAGCACGCTCACTACATTCTTCAGCCTCATAACATAGTGCACATGCTCAGTAGTTCTGTGTGATGTCACCTTACTGGTAGGTCAAAATTGGTGAAACCACAATTGAGGCCAAACCCCTATACTGTTTTCCTACGGCCAGCAATTCTGCTCGGCAACTAGGGTAAAGTTGACAGAGGTGAACCACTCAGGTTCTGGAGACCAAAGACCCACAGGGCTCCTCTGCTACCGGGCCGTGGTGAATTTAATTTATGATCACAACATTCAAGTTGAAATTTCTACCAATGAACCTTATTTTATGCCCTTTTTTCTTGGTACGACCTATAGATTATTTAGATACACATGGGCCATAGTGGTTCATGTGAAAAGATATCCATGTCTGTATTCGGTATTCAAGTGATTGAGGCCGAGCAGCAGACCAGACACAGCCTATGAATAAAAGTGCTACTGTTTATGGGGAAAAAACTCTTGGACTTTTTCTAATACAAAAACACAGGGGGAGATTTATCAATACCGGCACCCTATACCAGTGGTGCGCTGGTCTCTACCCCAAGAAAGATTTATCACCAGAGAGCATGCTCTGTGATGAATATGCTGTAGTTTAAAACCAAGGTCATAAAAAAGCGTTCGGCCAGGACACGACTATCTCCATATTATTGATGTAGCCACATTCTGATGGATGAGAGGAATGATGACTCTATAGAGTGTAAAGATGAGCGCTGAATGATAACAGAAATGGGGAGCGCTGAATGATAACAGAAATGGGGAGCGCTGAATGATAACAGAAATGGGGAGCGCTGAATGATAACAGAAATGGGGAGCGCTGAATGATAACAGAAATGGGTCCATGCGTTCCTAGGTGGAAGTTACCTCCTCTCGGATGAGAGTTAGCACCGCAGCTCGGTCACTCAGGTAGAAGGCGTCCAGGGGATTTTGACTCCCTAAACTGAGCGAGCTGCTGCACTGCAGAGACACAAAACCCCTGGTTCAATCCCTCTTGTTATCAAGACTTGGGATTTCCAGTTTTATGTCATTAAAGCTTTATTATTGTATAATCAAACATTCTGCAATGTTGTAATCTACTTTGTGTTTTAATTCTTCACCATTTTCAAGATCACTGCTTTCTGTCAGTGAACAACAAGAGGTTTAAACCCATACAGACCTAATACTAAGAATATCTAGCCTTAACAAATCCCTGAGCTAAATATATCAACAATACAACTTTCTATCCGGTTTGATTTGATAAAATATATCAGTCCAGGTCAAATGTATCTTACTGGAGTTTAAAAACGATACTCTAGACTGGATACAATTAGAACAAACTCTCTGTATTAGGTGTGAAGGGATATTTATACTCTTGTTTCCTTTCACTGACAGCAAGCAAAGATTTTTTTTAAAAACTCTCTCCTGGAGTCCATCCTCACATAGGACTGTCTAGACTGGATATACGACAACAAACCCTCAGATGTGAGAAGTATAAAGCCTCAATGTTATTTCAGTCTCTAGATGTAAATATTTTTAAAAAATCATGGCTGCTTTTTTGCAGAAACAGCGCCACTCTTGTCCATGGGCTGTGTCTGGTATTAAATATGTGCAATACCAGACACAGCCTTTGCACAAGAGTGGCGCTGTTTCTGCAAAAAAGCAGCCATGATTTTTGTTTACCTCATACAACCCCTTCAAGGCTAGGTTTACACTTTTTTTCATGTGATTGTTTAAGAGGCTGGGACTAAATAGAAAACTCACACACACAGTATACTACAAGTGTGACGTGACGCATTATCCACATTGTAGGAACTTTTCCATGGACTGTTTCTTTAAATAACAAAAACGTCATAGTTATAGTGTTATCAATCACCTGGGCTACCCCCATGAATGAACCTAGCCGGAGACATCTGCATCATCTATGTGGTTTTTATGAGGCGCACGTTGGAGGCCATTGATTTCTGCTATAAAACAGAACATTTATTCAATTTTGATTCATTTGAAATTAAAAAAGATAAAACAAAGAGTGGAGTAAAACCCAAAATATCAGTAATGCAGAAAGACGACTTAGTACCATCATTATTAAACCACATGACGGTGACAGACTGCGGGATGAGCGATGTCCTCTGACGACCTTGACGCGATCATCCTGTTTAAACGTATCCCTGAGATGCTGAGTCTTCTAATCTGTCCTAATCTGCAAACCTAAGAATCATACAGTATATATACAATCTGACAGAGCAGCTATCCAGAGACATAAACAGGACTGGTCACCTTTCTGATTCTCTGCAACCCACTGTACATGAGATTTTCCCCTGATCCGCCTGGAGTTTGGATATTATATGATGTTTATCATTAAAAAGGGACAGAAGCACCCGGGGCAAACCCTGCATCTAAATACCCTGGCCAACACAGTGGCTTGTTGGCACCTCCCTGGCCAACACAGTGGCTTGTTGGCACCTCCCTGGCCAACACAGTGGCTTGTTGGCACCTCCCTGGCCAACACAGTGGCTTGTTGGCACCTCCCTGGCCAACACAGTGGCTTGTTGGCACCTCCCTGGCCAACACAGTGGCTTGTTGGCACCTCCCTGGCCAACACAGTGGCTTGTTGGCACCTTCCTGGCCAACAAAGTGGCTTGTTGGCACCTCCCTGGCCAACACAGTGGCTTGTTGGCACCTCCCTGGCCAACACAGTGGCTTGTTGGCACCTCCCTGGCCAACACAGTGGCTTGTTGGCACCTCCCTGGCCAACACAGTGGCTTGTTGGCACCTCCCTGGCCAACACAGTGGCTTGTTGGCACCTCCCTGGCCAACACAGTGGCTTGTTGGCACCTCCCTGGCCAACACAGTGGCTTGTTGGCACCTTCCTGGCCAACACAGTGGCTTGTTGGCACCTTCCTGGCCAACACAGTGGCTTGTTGGCACTTCCCTGGCCAACACAGTGGCTTGTTGGCACCTCCCTGGCACCCCGTAGGTTATGTTCCCACTGTTGCAAATATTGTTCATGCTCATTGCTGCCTATGGAACTTCCCAGCCCAAAGCTGATTAAAGTAGTTGTGCAGTTTGTATAGCCCCTGTCTATATGTCCTACTATGGCATATGGACATAACGGGTGGGAGGGGGTTAATATACGTATATAAAGGTATATTGGTGCTTTACCTCTTATCTTCCCTGCATTCATTTGTTACTGCTTTACATAGCTTTTTTTCTTTATACTTTTAGTCTCTCCCTCACTGAAAATCAGCATTACCGTACGATACATAAACCGCATTCACGCATTGTGGGAAAAAATCCATGTGAATTTTAGGGCACGCTTCGGATTTTACGTATTTAATTATAGATTTGGCGTGGACTTTCACTGTGGATTTCACCCTTTGCAAAGGGTTAAAATCTGCACGTAACACATTGAAGCTACACAAGGCAGAGTTCACCCAGTGGCAACAAAAAACCCGTAACTGCTGCCACCTACTGTAAGTTCATGGGATAACAGCACAATATAAATCCTGGAAAAACAAGAAGAATTAAAAGAGATATAGATGTCATAGTGGGGGGAGGGCCTCTCTCGCTTTGGACCCTCCTCTATTAGCCGGTGCGGAAAACCATTAAGAAATAACTGTTCCTAAAGGTGTGGTATTGTAACCAGAAGAGGAGACTTTGCAATGGGGCCACTTCACCTCTATCTATGCCTATGTCCCGGGGCAAGTGCAATATGTACATTCCCACAGCAATTGGAGGATCAGGAGGTAAAAACCAAAACAAGGTGCATATAAGAAAGTGTTTTACTGTAAACACACACACTATTGTGACATGATCACAATAGAATGCGGCCTATAAATACATACACAAGAGCAAAGACTAAACACACACACACACACTTATGACATCACAATTGAATACAGCCTATAAATATAATGCAATCTACAGTGACTGTCATAAAACTGTAAATACAAATAGACACACTACTGACATCACAATAGAGTAGAGACTGTAAACACACAGAAACACAGTATTATGACATGATCACAGCAGAATGCAGCTTTTAAGTAGAAACACACTACTGTGACATCATAATAGAGCACACTGCAAATTCACACACAATATTACGACATAATCAAAATAGAATGCAGCTAATATATATATATATATATATATATATATATATACACACACTAAACAATGACATCACGACACGAGCACGAATTGTAAATATATACACACACACACACTATTGTGACATAATTACTATAGAGTGAAGTGAATAAATACACTACGGACATCATCACAAAAGAAAGTACAATGTAAATGCGCACACAATAGTGACATTATGACAACTGAACGCAGCCTATAAACACACACACACACACACACACACTATTGTGACATCATCATAACAGAGCAGATTGTAAATACACACAGATACTTTTGTAACACGATGACAATTGAGTGCAGCAAATAAATATAAACACATACTACTGTCACATCATCACTGTACAGCATAGATTGCAAGTACGTGTACACACACACACACACACACACACACACTATTACACAATGCACTACAGTGACATCATCACAATAGAGTATAGACTGTAAATACACACACACACACACACACACACACACTATTGTGACATGATCGGAATATTGCACAGACCGTGCCACAGGATTGATTTAGTCAGTCAGAAATATTGGGAGATTTAAAGCTCAGAACACTGCGCAATTGTGAATGCAGCACTGGACTAAAAAACAGGATGCAACTCCGGATCAGTACAACATAAGTAATGCAATGTATTTACAAAATGACTTTGTTTTTTTTGTAAAATAATTCTATATGTAAAGTGTAAAATGGCCGAAGGTTGACAAAAAAAATTTAAAAATAAAAATCAACTGCAAAACTAAATGTCCACCAGGGGGCAGTACAAAACATACAACTTCCTAGCATTATGTATTTATGCCCCTTCTATGTCTTTGAGGTAAATGATATGAGGTTAATATATGCTTCTACAGCAGCAGCGTCATTTGCACTGTATAGAAGCACAACAGTCTGTGGCTTGAAGAAAAAAAAAATGCAGTTTTTACTATAAACCAAGTGAGCCATAATTCCTGCTCCTAGAAGTTTATTTTTAATCCCACTTTTATAGATACTCACTTGAGGTGAAGGTTCAGACAACTCCAGAGACGATTGCTTTTCTAATCCTGGAAGTAAAGAGTGAAGTATCTGTTACGTATGGGCAGACACAGCACTAATACAACTACACCTCATACACTACTATAAATACCTGACGTGGAGTCATTGGGGCACTCAAAAAACTCCTGTTCCTCCTCTTGTTGACTTTTGACCCCAGTGCCAGTCTGCTTGGGTGCTGGAACAGATGCCAACTTCTCCTCGTCCGTAGCATGACCTTCTCTCTTCTCAATGCTGGGAGAACCATCTTCTTGCTGTGGACAAAAGTAAAATGTCAGTATACAATTGAATTACAGGGACAATATTATACCTAAATCACAGGTTTTTAATCACATATTTTTATCCACTCAAAAATGTGATTTGCTTTTGCAGCTTCAGCCTGGCATTGAGTACCGCAGATTAACTTTCTGGTAACCAGTATACCCAAGTTCATCTCTTACTCCATATGCTAACAATGCAGTTCTCTGGATAGGGGAGTCCTACATAGGTTCTCGTCACCTAATACCAAATGGGATGGGATTAATCAAGACTGGACTGTTCTCTCCACGAGTCCCATATAGGCCATAGGGTCTAATTTTTGGGTTCTTCATTTTAGTTTTTCAACCCGATCTTCCAAAAGCCATAACTTTTTTTTTTTTTGTCGACATAGCTGTGGGAAGGTTTGTTTTTTGTAAGAGGAGTTACCGTCTTGAATGGCAACATTTAATGTACCATATAATGTAATAGGAAACCAATAAAAAATTCTTTGTGGGGTGGAATTAGAAAAAAAAAACTGCTTCCTTCATTGTTCTTTGGGTTTTATTTTTACAGCATTCACCTTGATGTTAAAAACAAAATTGTAACTTTATTATGTGGGTCAACACGAATACGGTAATACCAAATTTAAAAAGGTTCTTCTTTCTCTTACAACGAAAAAAACAATTTGTCTTGTGTTGACATATTCTGAGAGCCATAACTTTTTTATTTTTCCGTCAATAGAGTGGCCTGAGGGGTTGCGTTTTGCAGGGCCAGCTGTAATTTTTATTGGTACCATTTTTTGGGTACATACAACATTTTGATCACTTTTTATTCCATCTTTTGGGCGACCTAAGGTAACGAAAAAACAGGAATTCTGGCCTTATTTTTTTATTTTTTTTTTAGGGCGTTAATTGTGCTGGTTAAATAATGCTGTAAATTACAATACTTCAGACTTTTTGAAGAAGGGATGATACACATGGTGTTTATTTTTTACATTACTATAGGGGGAAAATGGGAAAAGTGATTTTTTTATTTTAATATTTATTTATTCTGTACAGAACTAAAAAAAAAAAAAATATATAATTTTTTTTTTTAGTCCCATAGGGGACTTGAACATGCGATCATTTGATCCTATTAGGAGCACAGAGATGGCAGACTTGGGGGCCTTCATTAGGTCCCCAGGCAGCCATCACAACCATCGGCAACCTGCGATCATGTCACAGAGGGGGCGATGGGATGACAAAGGGACTTCCCCTCTTTCTTACAGCTTAGATATTGCCATTGATATTGACCATCTAAGGAGCCCCACAAACGAGCGTGTTTGGTCCGTGATATACGGTCTGTACGTCGGCCGCATTTTCCGGACCGAACACACCACAGGGAGCCGGGCTCCTAGCATCACAGTTGTCTATGACGCTAGGTGTCAAGGCCTCGCTGTGGAAAACTGTCCCATACTGAAAAACATGATTACAGTACAGGACCAGTGTGGCGCTGTTTTTCTGAGAACACAGCCATGTTTTTCTAATCCTGGGCAACCCCTTAAAGGGCTTCCCCACAAATAGAAGAACGTGCACTATGTAGACATATAATGTCAAAGAGTAAGTGTCTTGGCTTGAGTGATGATAATTCATAAATATTACCAAGATGACCCACCTGAGTACAAACATCTAACACCAAACTTGAGCCTTCATAACTCTGCACTTTACAACTGTTCCTAGAAAAAAAAATAATCAGAATTTAGTCTCTTGACAAAGGAAAAATAATTGTGGCCTTGGTCACAGACTATACAGAGTCTTGAGGAAACATTAGGCAAACAGGTTGACCCAACAATGCCCATGCATGTACTGATAGACATCCTGCCATGCTTGGAGATAAAGGTTCAGTACTACTGGGAAAACAATGGAAGATTTATCCAAGAGATTTTGGATAACCAGTATGGGAAGTAATACAAGATGGTTACGAAATAGTACATAGGGCAATAGGGGCAGCACAAAAAAAAAAAACATCTTTATTCAGCATGGAAATGTTTTATTGCCCACCCAGGGTTCAATGAAAACAATTTCATGCTGTTCAGCTTTAAAGCTCATGCATTCCCTGCAAGGTACTTTCCGGTTTATCTACCAAATCTCCAGTGCTGCTCTATTCATCTTTAAACACTTGTTGTACGGCTGCCTCATATTTTCTCCATGTTCAAGCTCAATATTTAGCTGCTCTTTAAAGTCGTTGCAGCAATTAAACAGTAGGAGCCACATGGGAAAGGTGAGAAAGCAGCAAAATAATAGACCTTTCAACATCTGGGTTATTCTCAATTAACTATCCACTAAGGAATACAGCTCAATGTCAGGCAGCAGCTAGAAAGCTTAACAAAATCATTCGCTATGACAAGAGATTATAGAGGCAGAAGGATATATAATCCACATTTCAAACATGTATAATAACGGAGTAAATGTAAAAAAAAATTCTGTAAATGCCGAAAGGGAAACTTCTGAGAGATTCATAGATCCGAGGAAGTATAAAGGAAAAGCCTTCAAAAGACAAGGATTTACGATACGCCAATCAAGATTTGGATTTCCAAAAGAACTTTCACTTTTAACGGCTTAAAGGCTTCACTGAAGAAGTTTAGAAGATTAGGTGCAGTTGGTTTGTGGAATTCGTTATCTGTGAGAGATAAGCAATCCACTAGATACTCCATAGCTTTACTTCTTTATGCGTTCCCCAAAAGCAGTACATGGAAGTCTACAAATTCATGTACAGCTTTACTTTGAGAAAAACTAAAGAGCGACTGGCTACAAGTCAGCCCCTATGGAAATAAAGATTACATATAAAAGATCTACAAAAACACAAGAAAAGATAACGCAATGGATAACACAGCTGGCCATAAGGGCTTATGAATCATAGTGTCAGCCAATATAACTCCTATGGAGAAGGGACCTTCAGCTCATGTTACTCCTCGCTCAACTAATAGTCTGAATGTGAAATACTCGCCCTTCTCTACAGACACCACAAGATCAGCGAACAAGAAGGAACTGGCCCATGGTTCATATTACCCTTTTCTTTAACACCAGCAGGAAAGTGAACTTGAATGAGCACTAACCCTTCCAACCCATGACAATTTCTAGGGGTCCCCGGGATTGTCCAGCAGTGGCGCAGGACAGGAACATTAGTGTGGTGACCTCAACCAGCACCAGGGTTATGGCCATTTTTTTTCTTCTGGGTGCCTCCTTAATACTTTATCTGGACCTATGGACTTCCAGTCCACGATCATGATTTGACAATTGTCCAACTCCTGATAAACGGCATGCAGTCCTCCATGCGTTGTACCAATACAGGCCGGTCCATAACATATGTGCATTACGTTACTGCTAGGGGACCGCATAAAGGAGATCTACCGACTGAACCAACAGTATAGAAAGGTCTACAAGACACAGCCAAACCTTCAAACATCTCACGTTGCTGGAAGTGAAATATTTTTAAGGCCTTAGTGGCCAGAGGTCTACAAATAAGGACATTTGAAAAGAAAGAATCAGTCAAAGTTGGCATGAATACCCACAAAAGTAGACACAAAATTTTCCTCACAAATGTAGAAGGAACTTGCACTAGAAAGACATGTAGGGGTAGATTTACCAATACGGCCTTACATTCAGACAGCTTAGATGTGCCAAATTCATCACAGATGTTCATGCTGGAGGATAAATTTGACGCACCTTTAGACAGTTTTGTCTAAGTTTATGCCACCTCTACTTTATACCACCTCTACAGTCTACTTTTTTGCATCAAAATTTTGATGCAATTTGGGGCACCTTAAAGGGGTTTTCCAGGGACACAAACTTTTTGAACTAATGCTCTATGTAAATACTGAATAACGTTCTTAATATATAGTCTGTATTAAATCTGAAGACTTTCCTTCCTATTCACCCTACCTCTGCCATGCTGGGAGGTCTGATTTACATTGGTGTCTTTTTCGTTTTTTCTCTCCACACAGGCTCGTGCACGAGAGTTAGAATACACACAGTCCTGTATCGATACCTCACTAACCTATGTAACGACACAGGGCGGTTCTTCACTAACTATTCTGCCCCCTCTGTGTGTCTATTGGCCCTCCCCACTAGTTCTCCCTTCCTCTTTAGTTTATCCTGCCCACAGAATCACGTGACCGCACCTCATATCTAATGTAATCCCCATCATCCCTAAATATATGTAATCCCAATCATTGTAGATACCATTGGGGCAGGCAGTGAGCGGGCACTGATTAAACAGGTGCCGCTATTGAAGCAGAAACAAAGAATGAATGAGCGGACATTGAGGAGGATGTGACCAATAGGATGACTCAAACCCATGACTTCTGACGTCAGAGACACGCAGGACCTGCTGACCTGACGGATATAGGATCCAGGGCAAGATACAGCTGCTCTGTATACAGGATACAAAGCAGCTGTATCTCAAAAAGTAAAAAATATTTTAAGAAAATTTATTTAGGAAGTTGCACCCACCTATAGAGCTTGCCTTGTTGTGGCAGGTGGGCACACACAATTTGATCAAAATGTGCGCGAAGAACCCCCCTATTGTAAGTATATTTAGTAGTAATGCATATTTATTTATATTTAGCGGCTTAGGTGACATTGGTTTTTGCAGTGTGCTGTCGCCTTTTTTTGTGATTATATATATATATTTTATATTTTAAAAAAAATATTTCAAATGTGAACATAGCCTTTAAGTATAGCAAACATAGATCTTGAAAAGAATACTGGAAAGTTACTCAAGCCTGGAAATTCCCTTTAACTGAAAACAACATTCTGGTAGATAGTTCCCATATATCCACAGAATTGGGATCACCATTGTTGATATGGTTTTGTCCCCTTTTAAACCCTATAGAAGGTCAATACACAAAACAAATAGCTGGAATGCCTGGCATTTTAATCATATGAGCTTACAGGGGGGTGGGAGGGGGGGTTTCTGAAATGTCATAGGCAGCAAGGGCGATTCTCCCAGCTACATTTACATTGCAGAGTGATGGAAGGTTCCGAAAAATGGTGAAAAGTTTAAACTTTTCTAGATTTTAAAACAAGTTACCATATTTTAACCTGATTTACTTGAGAAAAGTTTGTGCTAGTATCTGTCAAATACGGAGCAAGTCACCTGCTTATAGAAGTGTAGTGGAGACATTCTTCACCGTACCAGAAATTTTGGGTATTTTCTGGCCATTTAATTATTATTACTTTTTTTACTTATTTTCTAATTGTTTTTTTTTAAATTTTTATAAAAAGTAAAATTTTTAGAAGAAGAAAAGAAATATAAAAAACCCCCCACAACTTATCAAGTTACCAGGCACATTTCAATAAAATGAATAATACAAATAAAAACATCTTATTTGAGAAATAAAAAATATTAATTTACATAAAAAAAATCATGGTTTAGGACAATTTGGTACCAAGTAGATCAAGACCCTCCCAAGTTACAAGAGTAGATCTTCACCTCTCAAAGTTTCCCTAGCGCTGCCCTAGGATAAGCCATCACTTTATGATCGATGTGGATCCGACGTCTGGAATCCCCACTGATACCGACAATAAAGGGACCACAGCGTCACCTGCACTGTTTTTTTCCTGCACAGCGGTGCTCCCGGCCACCTTACTGAGCAGGTAACTGCAGCCGGCCCTATTCACTTAAATGGGGCTGTGTTGAAATTTAATGCACAGTGGGTGGCCAGTGAGCAAAAGTGTAGGGAAAAATGAGAAGGGGAGGCATCGCTAAATCAGCGATGTGGCCCCTTCGTTCTCAGGATCGGTTGGGTTCCCAGAGGATAGATCCCCACTGATCATAGTGATGGCATTTCCAGGCGATATGCCATTAATTATAAGATGAGAATACCCCTTTACCTGGGAATTTACTGTAACATTGCTATTGACACCTCTCTTGGGCTGCTGATCTTTTAATCAATAGGTGGCACTGTTGTGCATTAGATGTTCAGCCACAGGCTTCAAATTCTGAGACATAACAGTGTCATGACAAATTTAATATTATAAATAATATAATAAATGTAAAAAAGATCAGCAAACTTTGTTCCTTTTACAATAAGAATGCTAATCAAGCTCGTTACCTCACTAATGAGAGCAGCCGACCATGCAAAACAGTCTGGTCCGCATGCTAATCTGTTCTCCACTTCAACATTTGTGCGGTCTGCCAGTAGAAGGAGTTGATGTGGTTTAGGGGGCTGGCACAGGAAGCTGCTTGGCATGCTGTGACTATTCAGAGATTGTCTTTGATCAGAAAAGGGGAAATAGAGCTGATCTTTTCCCCTATAACGACTTCACGGGGCCAGTCACAGAGAATATATCCTATTTAATACTTCTTGTAAGGTATTGAGACCATATACAAACAATTCCATTATGTATTAGTAGAATGACTATACATAAGTCATTTATGGCTGGAGTTGAACAGGGAGGACTAGATCACACAGGTAGTAAACAATTCTGCAGGGTCCCTAGTCTTGCATGATGGGTGTACCCGCTACATACACATATCAGGGAGACTAAATGCATGGAACAAGGCAAATTACGATAAAGATTCCAAAATTTGAGTGTAAAGTAATCTCGGCCTGCCACGTCAATATGGTGGAAGGACGGTCTGGCGACCCTTATCTGCTGAGCCACTGTTAGACACCGTCCACTTGCTCAACCTGACCTAGCACTATACCGCTTCCTATTATTACACGTCTTCATATTATCTCTCCATATACCTCCTCTTATCTGTTCGTATAACCTTTACCTATAACACTTCCCATTACTCTTTCTTTTACTCCATACAACTCCGACTACTCAGAATATCCCCTACCTATAACACTCCATTTTAGCTTCTCCTATTAAACCATATAACCTCTACCTATTAATTTACCTATCTTTCCATATGACTTGTAACTCTTCCTATAATTCCAAAAGTCTCCCAATTACTCCTTCGATTATTCCATATAACCTCACCTTGTAATTCCTTCTCCTACTTCATACAACATCTACCAACAATTGCTCTGACAACATATTACCTTCTTCTACGCTCTTCTCTGGTCCATGTCTACGCGGAACATGCTTTGTATACGAGTCTAAAAAAAATACTCCAATCTCATCACATGATACAGATAATACTTACAACAGAAAACAGAGAAATTTCACTTGCTCAGAAGTCCTGAGGCAAATAAGGAAAGAAAAGAGAGGAGAGGACAGTTGAACCAGTAGAGACTGAAGAAGGGTGACATAGCAATCACCCGTTCGGTAGATATGAATAGAGGCGGTATTATTAGTAGACATATTAATAGAGGAGATGTTTGTATAAAGGAGATATATGGTCTATCGAGCAATGGGATTTATAACCAGGTGACCTTAAAATGCACCCGTAGAAAATAAAATGGAGGCAACAATTTTGCATGCTGAGCAACTTTCCACAAACCATTCAACTAACCAATTCTCCTTAGTGCCCTATGCTGTTCGCACCATTTCTAACAATGTGTCTCATCTTAAATGGTCAACCTTCAACATGGCTGCCTCTACTGACCGAGAACATTTTAAGTATAAATATTAGGACAGTTACAGGGAGAAAAATGCATAGGAAGAGAACATGTGAAGAGCAAATGGAAGATTTTCCATGATATGCCATAAGTAATAGAAGGAGGAGTTATAAAATATATATGGTGTTATAGAGGGGTTATATGAAGGAAGGAGGAGAGAGTACATCTGCATGAAAAACCATGAAAAATGCAATTTGTTCTATTCCAAAACATATAGGAACTAGAGATGGAATTGAAATAGTTCTACAATGTGAACAATTAATATCAGTTTGTTCAAGGTTATAATGTTCCTTTACTGGGCTATTTAAGAAAATAAGGCTACTGAAATATTGGATCACCTATTCAAATTTATTAGATTAAGTACTTATTATTGAAATAACTGAATTCAATATTTTTCTCGAAATTGTTCCTTGAAAACCTTAAAATACTCCACTGAACAAAATTAGGTTGGAAATAAGAGATGCTCGATACCAACATATGTATCTATAGATACAAACAATCTTTAACAATGTGTCGGAGGTAATAGTACTCATCTGCAGTCTACCAATTGACAAACAATCTCTATATATTTTAGTATAATTACTCTAGTTAGGTCATATCGGGGAAAGGAGGCATTACAAGATACAATTCTTATGAAACATACGTGATTAGACGGGATCTTCCCAACTTTGGAGATGATCTGGCACTTCCAGTTTCTTTCCTTGGTTTTGGTTCCTGGGAAAGATCTGTTTCAGAGCTGGAAAGTGTCTTGCTTGGCGTATGATGATCAAAGGAATTATCATCGAAGTCTTTATTGAATCCAGTTGGTGCCTTAGTGATAGTAGGAGAAGGAGGCAAGGCGGAATTTCCCCCAAATGGATTGAAGTTGGGGTCATCCCATTGGCTGGGGTCAAAGTTATAGGAAGATTTGGAAAGAGGGACATCCTCCAGGTTTGTGGTGGTATCTCCATTCTTGGCTGTTGTCTTCTGAACATTCTCTTTTGTTATCTTGGATGGGAGTTTACAGACAGATTTATGAACTTTCACTGGTAGATCTTTTTTGACATTTTCAGATGATTCCATTAAGGAGTCTTGGTCAACATCTCTCTCAGAGGAATCTGCTGTTAAGCCATTCTCTTTCTGTAGGCCATTATTATTACGGAATTGTTCATGATCTTCCAAACGATCTCCATCTACCATTTTTTTTTGAGGCTTAGTATCGTTGTCACTTGGAAAAAGACATTTAACTACAGATGGATCTTCTGATTGCTGCACCATAGTATTCTCTGGACTGGATTCTTGGACTGTACTGCTTGATGCCTTAATGGTAGCACCATCGCACCAAACATCAGGTGTACTTGTAATTCTGTCCACCTTGGTTTCAAGGTCTAGTTCGGAGGTTCCATTACTGAATATATTATTGTTATCATTAAGAGATAATTCAGATAAGAGTTTTGTGACTTCTTTCTTTGTTTCTGTTAAACCTACAACATAAAAAGAGAAAAAAAAAAACATTAAAAAGAAAAAATACAATATTTATGGTGATGTATTAAGAGGAAACAAACCTCAGAATCGTATTTGGGAAGATCAACTTGCCCCCAATGCTGACAAAAAAAAGGATTTGAAGCCTAAAATTCAGAGGCTTCGATTCCTAAAGTGGTTGTCTTTCTGGGGGTCGTTCCTCTTCTACCTCTTCCGACTGGTCAGCCGCACTGACACACCTCCGATGTACGTCATCGGAAATGTTTACAAGAGGAAGAGTTTTCTCGGCGCGCCGCCATTAGCCCCGTTTACCCCGGAGGACGCTACAGCAGTAGCAAAACATGTTGGTCGGGGGGGGCTCTTATATTTTAATTCCTGCTTTATGCCGGACTTACTGTTGGACAAATTTAACCAATTGACTGCCAGAAATAGCGGTCCTCATATCGGTCGTTAGGTGTTTTACACCGCTGCACATGCAGTAACCCCTTACACTTTTGTCCGCCACCGAGCAGTGACAATTTTAATCTCTATGTGTGGTCTGTCTTTTTGCTATATATAGCACAATAAATAATTTATTTTACATTTATGGTAGTTGGGAAATAGGGTCTCTTGCCCATTGGCAATTTGTTGTTGGTTGTCTAGTTCAGGACACCCCTTTTTAAAACACAATATTGTGAAATTCTATACTATCAGATTAGTGTCTACTGTTTAGGATCCTTATACAATGGGCCCGGATAGGAGAGCAGCTACAAAAGAGCATCTCTTGCTTTGAATGACCCAGCACATCCATGCATTACATGACCTCCTATTAATTGAATTCAGAACTGGGTAATGCATAATTTAACCAGTTGTGGCGTTGTAGAGGAATACAAAATTTGCTCGTGGCTTCCCCCGCAGATTGCTAATTACTGGGGGTTCCAGTAGCATGAGGTTCGGTGATCAGATTCCAAAGTCGACAGCCCCTTTAATGTTTCTGCTCTTGACCAAATCAAGCCTACTATTCCCCTTAAAATTGAAATGTCCAGACTGAAGTAGAAGACCTAGCTTGCTGGAACGAACAGCTATGTGTAGGAGAGTTGAAGGCAAAAGAAGGTCAGGAGGAGCTTAAAAAAACCCTGAAGAATATCCCAAAAATCACGAATGCATAATCGAGAAGGCCAAAATAGAAGACAGGATATTCGAGAGAAATAATATTCATAAAGTCACAAGAATACGGCTGGGCATCTGCCTAGTGACAAGACACCAGATGTTTCTGAAAGAGATCTATCATCTCAGGTATCAGCACATTAACCCATGTATGAGGACCTTCAGTGTTTGAAGCATCTGAAAGAAGTAATTATCCTAAATAGGGCCATAAAAAGGATAAAAATAGGGACTTGCATCATAATTCATGTTTCCTATGGAGATTTTCCTCCAATATCTGTAATATATTAAAATAACTCTTCTCCTTCCAAACACACAACACAAGCATTATGTCCGAATGACTCCAGGGAGCATTAGTCTGTAATTATATTACAAATATGTTGCTTTCAAGTTAAGCCAAAAAATTGGATTATTATATGTAAAAACTATAATTACAGCAATTAAATATGAAGCCGGTTTTAAATACCCTTAATCCTGAAGTCCCAGGTAAAACCAAGTATTTGCCATGCAAGCAAAACCCACCACTCAATATATTCTTAAAAGGTGCACAAAGAAGAGAGGAGCTCCATAAGAAAAATTGGGCCCCTTTTTCTGGTGCTGGTTTACTCCACAACCTCTCCCGTTCTAGGACAGAAGGCCTTGGCACTTGTTTATCATGCCTCCTTCCCAGAGGTATAACTTGAAGCTCCAGGGCCCCAATAAAAAAAATCTGTAACAGGGTCTCCCACCTACCATGTGTCATTTATAACACTGGTGTCTTCTTATATGGCAGAGGGACCTTAGGATCCCCTCAGGCACCAGGGCTACCACTGCACCCCCTATAGTTACGTCCCCGCTTCTTTACAAACCTCATAGAAGACAGAGGCGTCTTGACCTTCCTACTAGTTACAACCTTTTTTGTTTAGTAACATTGGTGGAGAGAGGGAACCATGCACAGGTTTATTATGTCCATGGGTAAGAGGTGGCTGAACCAAACGGAGTTGGCAATCCTCTTCATGGGCAGTCATTACGTACAACAGCTGGAGGAAGCCAATTTTACTATATGAGTGTGTAAAAAAACCTCACACTAAATAAAAGTACTGCCTCCTAAATTACAAGCTCCTCTAAAGTCCCATCACAGTCATCCTAATGTGACCTATACACATTGTGGGAAAGTTATTGCCGCTTCACAGAAACCTCTTTTCTCATAATGGTGAGGGGGGGGGGGGGTGTAGAAAGTTGTGGTTGGGACTGGGATTAACGGCTTTGTCCTCACTGGTGAGGATTTCCCCTTGTCCCTCCCATGTCTTTTTGTTTAAGACGCTACTTACATTGTTCATACTTCCTTTATGAATTGGTCTCCTGACCTCAAATCATCCAGAATCTTTAATGCAACAAACAAGTGCGGAAATGTAATGTAGAAAATCGATTGTGCTCATTTTTACTCCCAAACAAATTTAATTGACATGACTGTGGCTTTCTAAAGGAAAAAAATAAATACATTTTGGAATGGCAGTCTAATAAACGGGGGAATATCTACAGTGCTGGATTACATAAAAAGAGTTGTCTGGTTTAGAAAATATATTTCAAATTCCCTATTGGGAAGTTAAAATGAGGGCAATTTCCAGGTCCTAAATCTATTAACTAGAGTGGAGAATAGCTACAAAGAGCATCTCTCACTCTCATGTAAAAGGGAATTGTGTAATACTTAATTTCTCCTGCAGTGGTGCTGCAGGGAAATTGAACACTTGCTAACTGGTTCCCTCACACATTACAGAGGATTCCAGGTCGTCCCAGTTTTGGGACCCGTTTAACAAAAAGGGATTTTGCAAAGCGGACAACCTCATTAATTATTGTCAGACATGTCAGAAAGTAAAATCTATAGAGGTTTCATGAGCTAAAGTGTTAAAACAGAAGTGTTAATGAACGAAAATATATGATACGGTGCTTTTTTTAAATGCCACAGACATTTCTTGACCTCCACAGATGTTATCTTCTGATGTCCATATGACTTGTCAGAGGAAGAAAGGTGGAGTTCCCCTTTAAGTAATGCTCATTGCTCACAAAGATCAGATCATGAATATTTTTTTCAGTTCAGAAAATTAAAGATGAGCACTGATTGGTCTATATGCAACAAATACTTTTTCATGAGGCCTGGTACGGTCAGTCACTATAAATTAGTACAGGAACCACCCAACTTTCAAGTATTGCAAAGAGGGAAAACCAATGCGGCGCACGTAGCAGCAATTTGTTTCCTTTTAACCCCGCTCATACACACCCAGTTCAGCCCACACAGTTTCATGCTCCGATAATGCCTCCCCACAGTATAATGCCCCCATAGAACCCCCCCACAGTATAATGCCAAATAGCTGTCCCTGTACAGTATAATGCCCCCATACAGTATAATGCCCCCATAGATGCACCCACACAGTATAATGCCCCATAGTGCCACAATGCCTTGTGAATAGTGCCACAGTGCCCACTGTAGATAGTGGCCAAATAGTTGGTGCCAGTACCCACATACCACCAGTGCCCACATAGTGCAACAATGCCCACATATAAAGTGTCAGTGCCCACATATAAAGTGCCAGTGCTCACAGTGCCAATGTAGATGGTGCCCATATAGTGCCACAGTGCCCATGTAGATAATGCCACACCCCCTTGAAGATAGCTCCACCCTGCCTGTAGATAAGGCTATCACTCCCTGCAGATAGCTCCATTGGGGCTCCCTCTAGGAGCGGAATCCCCAGCCAGAGCATCGGCCCCGCTGTGGCTGGGGATTCTGCTCTAGGATCAGCCACTGACGTCACTATCCATACATGGATAGTGATGCCAGGGGCTTCTCCAGGAGGGGTGTCATCGGCCAGAGCGTCGGCAACACTCTGGCGGGGGATTCCTCTCCAGGAGCAGCCCCGCACGTGACTGTCCATACATGGATAGGGATGTGAGGGGCTCCTCAAGAAGCGGAATCCTCGGGCAGGTATTCCGCTTCAGGAAGAGCCCCTGAGGACACGGTCCACATATGGACAGTGACGCCAGGGGCTTCCCCAGGTAGGCAATCCCCGGCCAGAGCGTCGGAAAACGCTCTGGACGAGGATTCCGCTCCAGAAGGTGCCCCTGACGTCACGGTCCATATTTGGATAGTGATGTTAGGGGCTTTAAGATATCAGAATCCCGAGCCAGAACATTGGCAACGCTCTGGCCGGGAATTCCGCTCCTGGAGGAGCTGCTGACATCACTGTCCAAATATGGACAGTGACGTCAAGGGCATTCCAAGACAGGAGTCTCCGGCCAGAGAGCTTGCACTGCTCTGGCCCGGGACTATAGTTGAATGCTGGAGCAGGGAGCTGATGGTTCCCTGCTTCAGCATTAGATTCAACTGTATCTGCATTCGGAGGATGCAGATACAGTTGAAACCGGGACATACAACCGGCCGCACGGGACAATGCCTGGAATAAGGGACTGCCTCGCTGAATCCAGGACGGTTGGGAGGTTTGCGATCATACAGTGAGGGGCATCGAATATAAATTCTATAGAGAAAATACACAAATCTGTCCGACGAGGAGTTAAACAGTCAGATGCATTGTGAGGCAGCGATAGAAAAATGCCAGGAATCCCTCGAGTGAAGTATGTTCCTGACATTTATTTCCAGTGCCGGTTGTTATGTAGTCTGAGGACACACGGAATATTCTATATAAACAAAGACAGAAATAGGCCCAGACTACAAAGGAACAAACGTATGCAGTAAAAGGAGGAGATATAGGAACAGGTTATATGGAGTTATAAAAGGAGATATAGGGCAAGGTTATATGGAGTAATAGGAGGAGGTTATATGGAGTAATAGAAGGAGATATAGGGAGAGGTTATATGGAGTAATAAGAGGAGATATAGGGAGAGGTTATATGGAGTAATAGGAGGAGATATAGGGAGAGGTTATATGGAGTACTAGGAGGAGATATAGGGAGAGGTTATGTGGAGTAATAGGAGGAGATATAGGGAGAGATTATATGGAGTAATAGGAGGAGATATAGGGAGAGTTTATATGGAGTAATAGGAGGAGATATAGGGAGAGTTTATATGGAGTAATAGGAGGAGATATAGGGAGAGGTTATATGGAGTACTAGGAGGAGATATAGGGAGAGGTTATATGGAGTACTAGGAGGAGATATAGGGAGAGGTTATATGAAGTAATAGGAGGAGATATAGGGAGAGTTTATATGGAGTAATAGGAGGAGATATAGGGAGAGGTTATATGAAGTAATAGGAGGAGATATAGGGAGAGTTTATATGGAGTAATAGGAGGAGATATAGGGAGAGTTTATATGGAGTAATAGGAGGAGATATAGGGAGAGGTTATATGGAGTACTAGGAGGAGATATAGGGAGAGGTTATATGGAGTACTAGGAGGAGATATAGGGAGAGGTTATGTGGAGTAATAGGAGGAGATATAGGGAGAGGTTATGTGGAGTAATAGGAGGAGATATAGGGAGAGGTTATATGGAGTACTAGGAGGAGATATAGGGAGAGGTTATGTGGAGTAATAGGAGGAGATATAGGGAGAGGTTATATGGAGTAATAGGAGGAGATATAGGGAGAGGTTATATGGAATAATAGGAGGAGATATAGGGAGATATTATATGGAGTAATAGGAGGAGATATAGGGAGAGTTTATATGGAGTAATAGGAGGAGATATAGGGAGATGTTATATGGAGTAATAGGAGGAGATATAGGGAGAGGTTATATGGAGTACTAGGAGGAGATATAGGGAGATGTTATATGGAGTAATAGGAGGAGATATAGGAAGAGGTTATATGGAGTAATAGGAGGAGATATAGGGAGAGGTTATATGGAGTACTAGGAGGAGATATAGGGAGAGGTTATATGGAGTAATAGGAGGAGATATAGGGAGATGTTATATGGAGTAATAGGAGGAGGTATAGGAGATGTTATATGGAGTAAAAGGAGGAGATATAGGGAGAGTTTATATGGAGTAATAGGAGGAGATATAGGAAGAGGTTATATGGAGTAATAGGAGGAGATATAGGGAGAGTTTATATGGAGTAATAGGAGGAGATATAGGGAGATGTTATATGGAGTAATGAGAGGAAATATAGGAAGAGGTTAGATGGAGTAATAGGAGGAGATATAGGGAGAGGTTATATAGAGTAATAGGAGGAGATATAGGGAGATGTTATATGGAGTACTAGGAGGAGATATAGGGAGAGGTTATATAGAGTAATAGGAGGAGATATAGGGAGATGTTATATGGAGTACTAGGAGGAGATATAGGGAGAGGTTATATGGAGTAATAGGAGGAGATATAGGGAGAGTTTATATGGAGTAATAGGAGGAGATATAGGGAGAGGTTATATGAAGTAATAGGAGGAGATATAGGGAGAGTTTATATGGAGTAATAGGAGGAGATATAGGGAGGTGTTATATGGAGTAATAGGAGGAGATATATGGAGTAATATGAGGAGATATAGGGAGAGGTTATATGGAGTAATAGGAGGAGATATAGGGAGAGGTTATATGGAGTAATAGGAGGAGGTTATAGGGAGAGTTTATATGGAGTAATAGGAGGAGATATAGGGAGAGGTTATATGGAGTAATAGGAGGAGATATAGGGAGGTGTTATATGGAGTAATAGGAGGAGATATAGGGAGAGGTTATATGGAGTAATTGGAGGAGATATAGGGAGAGGTTATATGGAGTACTAGGAGGAGATATAGGGAGAGGTTATGTGGAGTAATAGGAGGAGATATAGGGAGAGATTATATGGAGTAATAGGAGGAGATATAGGGAGAGGTTATATGGAGTAATAGGAGGAGATATAGGGAGAGTTTATATGGAGTAATAGGAGGCGATATAGGGAGAGGTTATATGGAGTAATAGGAGGAGATATAGGGAGAGGTTATATGGAGTAATAGGAGGAGATATAGGGAGAGGTTATATGGAGTAATAGGAGGAGATATAGGGAGGTGTTATATGGAGTAATAGGAGGAGATATAGGGAGAGGTTATATGGAGTAATAGGAGGAGATATAGGGAGGTGTTATATGGAGTAATAGGAGGAGATATAGGGAGAGGTTATATGGAGTACTAGGAGGAGATATAGGGAGGTGTTATATGGAGTAATAGGAGGAGATATAGGGAGAGGTTATATGGAGTAATTGGAGGAGATATAGGGAGAGGTTATATAGAGTTAAAGGCTGTTATGTGGAACAATATGTGAAGTTATAAAGACATGTTAGAATAAATGGCAGATGATATTATATATTTGTACATCTGAATTTCAAAGCTCGGAGTCATTGTGCAGAATGCTGGATATATTTAGTTTGCTGGGATCTCGCGAGTCATTCGCCCACATAGTGTACATCTGAATCATAAACCAAGGAAAACAAGCTGTCAGGAAGCGTGAAATCTTTTATATTCTGGAGCTGAGCTGCTCAGTCACACGATATGGGGAATGGAGCATAAAAACGTGAAGTCACAGGCTTGTGAGGAGTACAGAGCAGACGAGTATGTGGGCGCTACTGCATAGAGATACTCTGCACTATTATATTAGTAGAAGCCTTTATCATATAGTCAGTGCTTTAAAGGGGTCGTCCGGGATTAGAAAAACGTGGCTGCTTTCTTCCAGAAACAGCGCCACAACGGTCCATAGGTTTTGTCTGGCATTGCAGTTCAGCCCCATTCACTTTAATGGAGCCGAGCTGTAATACCGGAGACCACCCATGGACATGTGTGGCGCTGGAAGAAAGCAGTTATGTTCTAATTCTGTACAACTCCTTTAATATTTGCTGCAGTCGCACCCAGGCCCTACTGCCTGAAGGGGCCCATTGGCTCCTCTGCCACATAAATCGAAACTAATACTATAAGGGTATGTTCACACGTAGTCAACAAAAACGTCTGAAAATCCAGAGCTGTTTTCAAGGGAAAACAGACCCTGCTTTTCAGAAGTTTTTTTACCAACTCGCATTTTTCGCGGCGTTTTCACGCCGTTTTCACAGCGTTTTTTACGTCCGTTTTTGGAGCTGTTTTCATTGGAGTCTATGAGAAAACAGCTTCAAAAACGTCCAAAGAAGTGTCCTGCACTTCTTTTGCCGAGGCTGTATTTTTACGCGTCGTCGTTTGACAGCTGTCAAACGACGATGTGTAAATAACAGGTCGTCTGCACAGTACGTCGGCAAACCCATTCAAATGAATGGGCAGATGTTTGCCGACGTATTTGAGACGTATTTCCAGACGTAAAACGAGGTGTGCATGGTAGGTGGGTGGCCCTGTTACATATTCTGCTAAGGGGCCCAGGAACTTCCAGTTACGCCTGTGGAGCCTTTCTATAAGAGACAGGAATGACTATCTTAAACCTAAACACAGCTAGAGATACACAGTGTTAACCCTTATTAGGTCTGACTTCCATAGAAACGTCAGTTGCAATATCTGGTACTACAATATCCACGCCAACTTGTTCAATGTAGAAGTGAATGGCACCATGTCGCCTACAATTTTAGTACAATAGTGTCAGCTTCCATTGACATCTATTCGGTGAACCAAAGCTATTAACGGCAGGAATTGTCTACATAGCAATTCTCTAATATATGTCCATTATTGGAATTGTGCCCATTACAAGCAGCAGAATAAGGTGGCATATATCCATGTGCCACCTCTGCATCCACACTAAAGAATTATCCATAGTGGACAACGATGTTCAAGGTGTTGGATTTGAAATTTTTCAGGACTATGATGCATTTCTGCTCGCTGTGCAACATCTAAACAACTTGTAGCTTAGGCTTATCTGATCTAAATTCTACATAGCTGACACTTAAAGAGGCTCTGTCACCACATTATAAGTGCCCTATCTCCTACATAAGGAGATCGGGGCTGTAATGTAGGCGACAATAATGCTTTTTATTTAAAAAAACTATCTATTTTTACCACTTTATTAGCGATTTTGGTTTATGCTAATGAGTGTCTTAATGCCCAAGTGGGCGTATTTTTACTTTCAACCAAGTGGGCGTTGTACAGAGGAGTGTATGATGCTGACCAATCAGCATCATGCACTCCTCTCCATTCATTTACACAGCAGCATCGTGTTCTTACTAGAACACAATGTGCAGCCACATACACAGACATTAACGTTAATCAAGTGTCCTGATAATGAATATACATGACCTCCAGCCTGGACATCATGTGTATTCAGAATCCTGACACTTCTGAATCTTTTCTGTGAGATTCCAGTAAACCACGCGTAAACGAGATTTTGCTTCCCTTGCTGGAAATCTCACAGTAAAGATTCAGAAGTGTCAGGATTGAGGTCCTGGCTGGAGGTCATGTGTATTCATTATCAGGACACTTGATTAACGTCTGTGTATGTAGCTGCACATCGTTCTAGTAAGAACGCGATGCTGCTGTGTAAATGAATGGAGAGGCGTGCATGATGCTGATTGGTCAGCGTCATACACTCCTCTGTACAACGCCCACTTGGTCGAAAGTAAAAATACACCCACTTGGGCATTAAGCAACTCATTAGCATAAACCAAAATTGCTAATAAAGTGGTAAAAATAGATCGTTTTTTAAATAAAAAGCACTGCTGTCACCTACATTATAGCGCCGATCTCCTTATATAGGAGATAGGGCACTTATAATGTGATGACAGAGCCTCTTTAAGGCCCCTTTTTTTTAAAATATAAATATATATAGATTTATATTCTTTAACTTGTTTAAACATAGAGAGTGGGGAATGGATGGGGGTGGAGAGTACAGAAAGGAAGGAAAGTGGGTTAGGAATTACAAAGTATACAGATACCAAGAACAATAAAAAGTAAAAGGTAAAACTAACAATTGTCGCTCCTGCTGTAAATTTGAGTTGTAGAAGGACATGACCAATTCTGTAAAAGCTTAAAGAATTATACGATATTTGTAAAATGACATAAAATATTCTAAAGTTATGAATTTGAGAGGAGGCGGACACCTCACCAATCACAGAAGGTTAGTAAGAATATCAGATTTGTGTGCGTTAAAGAGAACCTTTCACCTCCCCATACATGTGCAGCATGTAATAGGCAGGTCTGCACAAACCCTGTCTCACTATAAAAAAAAAAATCCTATCTTTCTCCGTTATTTAGATATCGGTGCCGTTATATTTGGAGCCCGATATTTATATAACCCCCTGAACCGTCAATGGGGCGTCTAATTGGCAAGGGGGCGTGTAACATCACTGTGACACTGTCCAATCAGCTACGGACAGTGCCACAGCAAGAGCTGGAGAGAGGTGAGCGAGAGCGTGTGCATGCTTTGAGATACACGACCACAACGGAACAGAAGAGGAGAAGAAGGTGAATTCTTCTTCTTCTGTTCCATGGCGGCCAAAGTATCTTCGGCAGCGGGATAGAAGCTGGGCGCGTGCGCGCACACTCTCACTCACTGTTCATCTGTCGGCAGACAAGAACGACAAGACTGTGTGATCTCTCGCGAGAGATCACACAGTCTTGTTCAGCTTGTCTGCCGGGAGAGCTGAAGAGTGAGTGAGAGCGTGTGCGCGTGCGCACAGCCTGATGCCGCTGCAAAATATACTTTGGCCGCCATGGAACAGAAGAAGAAGAACTCACATTCTTCTTCTCTTCTGTTCCGTGGTGGCAGCACACACGCTCTCGCATCTCTGACTCTTGCTGTGGCACTGTCCATAGCTGATTGGACAGTGTCACAGGGTTGTAACACGCCCCCTTGGCAATTACACGCCCCATCGACAGTTCAGGTTTTTTTTTTAAATATCGGGCGACAAATATAATGGTACCGATATCTAAATAACGGGGGAAAAAAGATAGTAAAAAAAATTATCGTAAGACAGGGTTTGTACAGCCCTGTCTTTTCCATTCTGCAGTCAGCTGCACATGTAAGGACAGGTGAAAGGTTCTCTTTAATCTATCCGTCCCAAATTGTATAATAATTGTCTAAATTATGTTCTATTGACCAATTAGATTTGTCCAAAGACTGTAGTAAACAAATTTCGTCATTCCACTCGGAGACAGCTTGTGTATCCGCCTCCCACCTGTTTCGAGCAATTAAAAGTGTTACAGCGCTTAAAAGATATGGAATGATTGATTTATGGTTTATAATCTGAAAAGACAGATCAAGGTTAAGAATTGTGAGATCTACCGTCAAAGTGAATTTGTATTGGAGAACCTTGTTTATTATCAATTCTATCTTATTCCAGAATGGTTTGATAAAATTACAATTAAACCAGATATGTGACATGGTCCCCGTTTCTTTCTTACAGCGCCAGCATATTGGATTTTGGTTGGGATCATTTCTATTCAAGAGTTCTGGTGTCTTATACCAACGTGCCACTAATTTATAGTTTAGTTTTTGAATCTTTGTGGAGCTAGAGCGAGAACGAGAACATTTCAAGAATCAGTCAGTCAGTCTGTTCCCCAGTAAACGTTTTACCAAGTTCTTTTTCCCAATTTGTTATGAATGAGGGCGTTTCTGAATTAGTAAAAGTTGATGACGTTTCGAAACCATCTTTTTGGGTACAGTTCTAGAAAAATAAAACTAGTGAATACGTTTACGGTATTTAAGACGAAAACGTCAGGAGAGAAAACCTTAAATCAACTCCGTGATTATGTTGAATGTCCAATCGTTAATCGTAAGATTAGGGAGACTACTTTCCATCTATTTAAGGCTTCGTTCACATCTGCGTTGGGACTCCGTTCATGGGTTCCATCTGAGCTTTCCGTCAGGGGAAACCATGAATGGAATCCAAACTAAAACAATAGGTTTCCGTTTGAATCACCATTAAATTCAATAGTGACTGATCCGGTGCAAATGGTTTCCGTTTGTCACCGTTGTTTAACCCGTTCGTGACCGCCAATACGCCTTTTAACAGCGGCCACTAATGGGCTTTATTCTGATGCAGAAGCCTTTTTACGGCGCTGCATCAGGATAAACGGAGCAGGGAGCTGTCAAATCTCCCTGCTCTCAGCTGCTCGAACGTGTGAGATCGATATAAGTATCGATCTCACCCGTTTAACCCTTCAGATGCGGTGCACAATAGCGTGCACCGCATCTGAGTGGTTTTGGAGAGAGGGAGGGAGCTCCCTCTCTCCTCCACCGACACCCAGCGATAAGATCGCCGAGTGTCTGTGTCTCCAATGGCAGCCAGGGGCCTAATAAAGGCCCCCAGGTCTGCCTGTAGCGAATGCCTGCGAGGTCATGCCACATGTCCTAGCAGATGCCTGTCTGTTTTAAACGGACAGGCAGTAATACACTGCAATACAAAAGTAACAGTGTGTCCCATGTTCACCAGCCTTCTTCCTGCTCCATCTGTATGACGTTCCGTTATCTACGTACAGGCATTCTGGGGTTCGCCATCTAGTAAATGCAGCTAGAGCATGCATTCCTGCGTTGTGGAGACAATCTCATCCTCCGTCGATTGCCATGTGGGTTGGTAAAATGCAGTAAGATCCTCCATTCTCATGATCTCCTGTATCTATGAGAGGAACCCATGCTAAATTTATCACAATCTGGTACCATTGAATTCGATTTCAGGCTTCACCGGCGTTTAGGGCCATTGTTGCCTCTTAACTCCACTCATTCTGGTCTTGATCTCTATGTTGGTCTCATACCCCCCCCCCCCCCACTTCCTTGTCTTACTATATCCCATTCTGTCTTTCTCTACTTCCTTCTTATATTATTGTTCTTCTTGTATTACGCAAATGTCCACTGTTAATGGTTTGTAACTGGCAAGTTTTCTTGTACATTTCCTCAGTTGATCGACACTATTTTCACAATGCTACTTTCTGTTGGCCTGCGTGCCGATGTCTGTGCATTCCCATGTTTGCACTGTATTATCGTATGCCTACGGTTAAAAATTAAAATAAAAGAACTTATAAAAAAAACGTCAGAGGCAATGTATTCCATTTTTCTAAGTCTGCTTCTGTTTTAATCAGTATTGGTTTATAATTCAACTCGAAGAGATCTTTAGAAGAATTGCTAATCTTTGTTCCTAAGTAGGTGATATGTGCACAATTATTTTTAAGGGAAATATTTTTGTAATTTCCTTCCATGTTTTGGAGTCTATATTTAGTTGCGTTTATTTTAAAGTTTGAGATTTCGCCATATATTTAAAAATCCTGTAGTAAGGCTTTGTCACGAAGGGTCTGTGGACCCACTGGGCCGTACCGCCTTGGCGGTAAGGCAGCTGGCCAACAGGGACCAGGTGATTGTCTATAGTTCTACAGGTACCTGTGGCAGCTCAGACAGCAGCAGGGCAGGCTCGGCTGGGACTTAGGTAGCAGGCGGACGTCAGGCAAGGTCAAGCAGGTCATACGTGGATGTAGCGCAGCACGACTTTGGAACAGCTCCGTGCTAGACCAGGAAGGTATGGATTGCTAGGAAGAGGAACTGGAAACCAGTATCGGTACAGGGGCAGGGACTGGAATTGGAACACACTAGGAGGCCATCACATAGACAAACTATAGGGAACACAACAACGCTCAGGCATAGAACTAGGGGGCTGGACCCCTCTTATAGTCCAGGGTACTCACGGGTCAAAAGTTCGTCCATGAGGCCCGCGCGCGCACCCTATGGGAACCGGCAGAGGGGAGTGGACGCGAGCGCTGGTGTCTCCTGAGGAGGAGGCTGGGGCCAGCGCTTGCCGACTCGTGGACAGTCTACTCTATCAAAAGCCCTTTTCAGCATCGGTGGTGAGTAGCACTAGGGGGAAATTTTAATCTGTGCGACTTGAATTATGTTCAAGATTTAAACTGTATGATCTTTGGCCTCTCTACCTGGTGTAAAACCCACTTGTTCCAAGTTAATTATGTTTGGTAAGAAATTTTTGATTCTGTTGGCTATTATTTTTGCGAATAATTTAACGTCATTGTTTATTAAAAAGATGGGTCTGTAATTTCCACAAATAGTGGGGTCTTTTCCTTCTTTAGGAATTAAGGTGATGTGTGCGGTTAAGGACTCTTTACGGAAGGGGGTTATATAAAAGTCTATGGTGTTGAAGTATTGTGTTAGAAAGGGAGACAGAGTTTCCAGTATGACATGGAAAACCCTTCAGGTCCAAAACTTTTGCCTTTGGGGCTAGTATTAATAGCATTGTCTCGCTCTTGTTTTGAGAAGAGTAAAGTCAACATTTGAGCTAATGAGATGCACGGAAGTGATATTTTGTCTAGTATATTTACGGCTGTAGTTTTAATAGTCAATGTTTGATCATTGTTTGCCAAGTTATACAGCTCGGAGTAAAAGGAACAGAATTCCTTGTCTATGTCTTCCGTTGCGTAAATAAGTTTATTTCTTTGGTCTTATTTTGGATATAAAAGGTATTGGAGTGTTGTTTTTTAATTAGATTGGCTAATTTCTTTCCACATTTATCTGCATTCATGTACATTTTGCATTTTGCAAAGTAAAGAATTGTTATTTTTTAGTTTAAAGGGAATGTGTCGCTAGAAATTTTTTATTTTTTATTTAAACAGTTAGTGTATAAATGATTAAACATTGTTCTAATTTTTTCACGAGTCAGGAAATATTATAAATTAGATTCTAATTTATAACATTTCCCTGTGCTGGTCACTAGAGGGAGCAATTCCCAAAATTGCAGCATTGGCAAAGCAACCACATTGCTTTATGCTGCAAAATTTGAGAAGACACACTCGCTCTAGCGTCCTCCAACAATCCCCCCTCCTTTATCCCGGCTAGTGCCAGGATAAAGGAGGGGATTGAACGTTCAAACCTCCTACACTGTGTGTCGCCATTTTTTGAGCGAATACACAGTGTAGTAGGCTTACATACAGTGCTAATCACACAGTAAAACATGAACAAACACAGACATAACTTACCTGCTCCTGCCGCCGCCACTCCCTCCGGTCCGTCCGCTCCATCTGCTCCTAGTGCTTGCATCAGAACACATGTCCGGAAGCCGCGACCAGAAGTAGTCATCTTACTGTCCGGCCGCGGCTTCAGGTCCACAAGAAAATGGCGCCAGATGTCGCTCGGCCGAAGACCTTCCATTTGGACTGTGTGGGAGCGGCGCATTCGCCGTTCCCACACAGACGGCGTACAGCATAGTGAATGGAACGGCTCCCGTTCGCATTCTCTATGGGGATGTGTGTGCCGTATTCTATGTCTATGTCTGTGTTAATCGACACATACAGAGATGAAAAAAAAAAAATGGCAGCCCCCATAGACAAGAAAAAGTTTGAAATTAAAAAAAAGTAAAACACAAACACACAAATAAAACATTTTTTAATAAAACACTAAAAGCAAATTGATCTAAAAAATTTTTTTTCCACGACACCCTTCCTTTAAATAAATCTTTCAGCTCTGTTCTGAGTTTGAATAATTATTTTTCTGATTTTATACATAATGATTTCTTAGATTTTAATTCCAAAATCTTTATTTGTTCCAAATAGTTTGTGATTTTTTTCTGTTTTTTACCCTTGTGCCTAATTCAAGTAGAAAACCTCTGATTACCGCTATATTCGAATTACAATTATTATCAGGAACGTTATCTAAGAAATAGTCTTGTACACGGGAGTGCAAGCAGGTTTTGTCTCCGTTTTTTCCGAGTGAGCGGTCGTTCTGCTTCCAATTAAAATAACGTTTTGTGTCTTGGAGATTGAAAGTATTAGCGTAAGCGGGGCATGATCCGGCTGTGTAATTGAAGCATACTTCACCTGTGTTATAGCATTGATAAGGGAATGAGAAATTAGCAAATAGCCCATTCTAGAATACTTTTTATGAGCGGTTGAATAATCTCTGGTGGAAAAGTACAGATTCTCCATGCATCAAATAAATGAGCCTCTCAGAAGAGCTTTTTTTATAGATTTAAATTTCTTGTCTGAGATTGATGAACTATTAGTGGAAGGGTCTAATGAGGGATGAAGTGGTGTATTGAAGTCACCACCTAGAATTAATTCCCCCTCCTTGAACTACTCCAGTTTTGTAATATTTGCTTGAAAAATTTCTCCTGATTAATATTGGGAGTATATAAGTTTGTAAATGTGCAAAATATTCTATTGAAGATAATTCCCTTCAGAAAAACATATCTGCCTTCAGTATCAATAACTACATCTTTGTAAGTGAATGAAACTCTTGTTAATAGTAAAAGAAACCCCCTAGATCTTTTAACCCCTTAATACCGAAGGTATTTTAAACCTTAACGACCAAGCAAGTTTTTCCATAACGCATTGAAAGAGCTATAACTTTTTTATTTTTTTTCCATCAGGACTTTTTTTTTTTGCGGGACATGTTGTATTTTTTAATAACACTATTTGGGATACGTATAATTTATTGATTACGTTTTTATGAACTTTTTTTGGTGGGGTAGTGGAAAAAACCTGAAATTTTGCCATCTTTTTTTGCGTCTTAAATTTATGCGGTTTACCATGTGATATAAATAACATAATAAAATTATACAGCGGGTTCTTAGGATTGTGGCGATACCACATTTATATAGGTTTTTTATGTTTTGCTACTTTTAGACAGTAAAAAGTTGTTCTTTTCAAAATTAAGTTTTTTTGCGTCGCCATATTTTAAGAGCAATAACTTTTGAATTTTTCCACCGATGTAGCTGTATGAGGGTTGTTTTTTTTTTTGCGGGATGACTTGTAGTTTTTATTGGTAGCATTTTGGAGTACATGCAATTTTTTGATCACTTTTTAATAAATTATTTTTGAAGGCAGGGTGAATAGAAAACAGCAATTCTGGCATTGTTTTTTCATTTTATTTTTTACGGCGTTCACCGTGCGGGTTAAATAACGTAATAGTTTTATAGTTGGGGTTGTTATGGGGCGATACCAAATATGTGTAACTTTTTTCATAATAAAGTATTTTGTAAGGGGAAAATGTGTTTTAAATTGTATTTATTTATTTAAAACGTTATTAAACAGTTTTTTAGTCCCTCTAGGGGACTTCACTATGGGATCTTTTGATCACTTTTATAATACACTGTATCACTTCTGTATTGCAGTGTATTATTGCCTGTCCGTGTAAAACGGACAGGCATCTTTTAGGCCATGCCTCTGGCATGGCCTAACAAGCAATCACTAGAGGGAGACCTGGGGGCTTTTGTTAGGCCACACAGACCATCGGCACCCCGCGATTGTATCGTGGGGTGCTAGTGGGATGAGAGAAGTAGACTCCTGCCTCTAAAAGCACTGAGATTGCTATTGAAATCAGAAGAACTACCCTTAACGGCTGCTGTAAAAACACTATATGGCGGTCGTTAAGAGGTGTAGATGAATTATACCACTTTGTGTAAGCCTTATGTTATGTTAATGGTGTGTAGTTTTTAGTTGTTTTTTTTTAAATGGGTTTCCTGTAGAAATGCAACGTCTCCTCCTTCCTTTTCTAAAAACTGAAGTATTTGAAGTCTCTTATTGGGGACTTTGATGCCTTTGACAATGTTTGTGGCTATTTTTAGTTCAGCCATTATTTAGGTAAAGAACAAAATCAGTCCTAATTTTTGTGTTCATTAGAGATAAGTGTGTAGATACAAAAATAAGGCAAATCTGAAAACGATTGAAAGTGGTTTGACAAAGGCAAACAGACATTTTTTGACATATTTATGTCTAACAGAATATGATGCCGGTGGACAGCTAAAGGAATTTTTTCCAATCTCCACCGGAGTTTGACATACATTAAATTTCCCAGGGGGATGGGATCTAAGCTTGAAAAGGATATTATGTTACATGGTAGATCATTTCGATTTTGGAGAACTATGTTCTCCCAGCAAGTCTAATGTTTTATTCTAATCGCAAACAGATAATGTACAAACATTTAATAATTAAAAAGGTATGAAGTCGTAGTTTCCCAGCTATCGTTTCTTATCTTTTTGGAGCTTTTCCACCTTCTAGTTCTGTCCTTTTCAGCTTTTTCGTTTTCTTTAGGGTAGTTGTTCCCAATTGTCCTGTTTTGGAAGTTGAGGAAAGTTGAGTTGCTCCTCTGGGCCAATCTGGTATTTGAAGATGGCATAAATCCAATTTGTTTAGGGCAATGTCCAGGTCATCTGGTGTTTTAATTGTCAATGTTTTGTTGTGTAAGGTTATTGCAAGACCATAGGGGAACATCCACCAACATGGGATATTTCTCGCTCAGGGTTTTATTCAAAGGTTGTAGTTGGCATCTCAGTTCCTAAGTGAGTTTGGAGAGGTCCTGATAGATAAGAACTTCACTTTCTTCATATTCAATTCTCTTAGCGTATCTTGCTTTCAGTAATATTTCTTCTTTGATTTTAAAGCTTTGCAAGCAACATAGGATGTCTCTCTTGTTTTTCTGGACCGATAGATTTGGGCCTGAAGACTCCAAGCTCTTTCGATGCCTGAATCATGGCTTTCTTCTTTCCCGATGAGTTCGTTGAATATTTGAGAGTTACGTTAGGAATTTCTTGATCAGTAACTACTTCAGGTATGCCTCTTATTCTTAGGTTGTTTCTTCTAGATCATCTCTATGTAGTCTTTGAGGGTACATTTATTTTTGCTTGTCAATGAGTATCTCTCACATTCTTTCGGCATGAGAGATCACTTGGGTGCAGGTGTCTTCTAGGGATTGAATTCTGGTATTGGCTTCTTTAACGTCGTTCCTCATTTCTGAGATTTCTTCTTTTACCATCTGGGTGAATTCTTTAAATAAGCTCCTGATACAGTCTGTTGTAGGAAGAGCTTTTATATATTCTTTGAGATCTAGAGAATCTTGCATTGCTTGGTCTTCTTCACTGTCTGCCCAATTTGAAATTGCCTAAGAATCCTTCGATTTATCTTTCTTAGGATCCACTCTTGAACTCGAGCTTTGATTTTCCCCAAAGGTCAATCTTTTACTGGTGACTTCTGTGTCTTTGCCTTTTTTTAGGGGTTTTACAGTTTTTTTACTTATTCTTCATTTGAGTTTTTTGTGGGATTGCCCATTATGAACTATTTCTTATAAAACTTGCTGTAAGAAGTGTATGATGTAATTAGGGCATTTAAAGTTCCTATGTTACTACACGTTATGTATTACTTCTGAATATAGTTGACATCTTCTAATATTGTAGTTCGGTCCTGTCTGTGTTGAAATATTTAGCAGATTAGGAGACAGAATTTATTTTTTGGGGAGTGCCGGCATTGGTAAATTACAGTATATCCGACTGCAATTTAAAAACAGGTATTATATTCCTGTATAATGCTAGGATCAAGGAAGTTTCCTTTACAAAAGAGAAAAACTTCTCGTTTCTCAGTAGTCAATTTCCAATAAGATTTAATGTTTAAATTCTCTCGTCTGAGCGTTTTACAAGATTAGTATCATAACTTGATGAGATATAAAGAATCCCTGTTAAGGTAGTGTTATGCCTGCGTCATTCACCTGCAAAATTTGTATAAAATACGTGCCGCTGTTTTGAGGCTTAGTAGGGTCTGTTTCCTTTCTCACAGTTATCAGTACTGAGGTGCTATAACATTTAATGAATATGACTGACTGTCGTCAAAAATTAATTGTACTCAGTCCGGTCCTAGAATAATAGTAGTAACTGCCAGTACAAGTTGGTTTAAAATGGCCGCTGTAGCTGCAATGTGGAGTAAACTGTGGTGGAGGGAGCTGACTTGTCAATAAGGTCACTTGTTAACAGTGGAAGTATTTGGGTTGTGTTCTTCCACTGCCTACCTAGTCTCAGGCAAACCGCACTTCCGGCCGGGTGGGAGGCACCCTGAAAATGTAGTCCCCGGCTTCCCCCTGGAGCTAGGCCACTGTGTCCCCTATCGCTGCAGCAACTTCAGGCAGTTCTCCGGAGCAGGGGATGAGGCAGATCAGGGTTGTTGGCAAAAGCAGCTTCACTTTCCTCCTGTATGCCGCGTCTCCTTCGATCGGTACTCCAGTCCGGGTGAATGTGACCGGAAATTTAGTCACCGGTTTCAGGACGTCCCTAAGCCGTAATTTCCCCTAAATCGTGTGAAACAGATGTCTAAAGCAAGGATGGAGAACGGCAGAGTCTGGCATCCACTTCGGAGGGCAAAAGCAGCTTCTCCTAGTGTGGATTAAGCTAGATGGAAGTAGTTACCCACGGAGCTCAATCTAGATGCGCCAGCTCTGGTGCTCCATTGACCACGCTCCCCAACCTTAAGGCCCTTTTACAGGGGCTATTGATCAGCAAGCGAGCGTTCATATGAATGTTCTTTCCTGATTATTGGACATTATAAACAGGGAAACGATCAGCCGATGAATGAGCAAACGCCCGTTTATCAGCTGATCTGATCATTTACGTGGCCAATAAAATGGTCGTTAGTTGGCAGCACATCTCCTTGTGTAAACAGAGATGTGCTGCCGACATATTGAAAATGTGCTTAAGTACAAGAGAATCAGTCAGCACTGCTGGGACCAGTAGCCCTCTGGACATTCAGCAGTTCACTGCCTACGGAGGCGCAACAGGGGCTGCGGTATAAGTCTAGGGAGGTGCTGGGTTCCGTAGGTAAGACCATATGTAACACAATGCAAGTAGAGAGAAAAAAGCCGCACTCACCCGGTCTGACACTGTCTTCGTCTTCCCCCCACACCTTTTTACAAGCATTAAAGAATTTTCTACGTCAGACCGGGTGAGTGCGGCTATTTTCTTTCTACTTGCATGGTGTAACATATTGAAAATGAATGGGGATGAACAATCATAGTAATGATCGCCTGTCCCCATACATAACCGATCATTGCTCCTTGTGAAAGAAGCAAATGAGCGCCGATAAACAAGCTGTCTCATTAATCAGCGCTTGTTTTCATGACCCGAATCTGGCAGTTTAAAAGTACCCTTAAGCAGTGGCGTCACTTGCACCAGGCTTTCTGGGCCCAAGCCCTGGATTTTTGTCCCGGTGCCCTGGATCCCCAGGTGTGATCCTGTGTGCTGGGCCCTATATCTAAGCCTATCACATGGTAGGCATAGATTCATGTACCAGCAGGCAATAATCTTATACTGTATAAGATTACTGTACAATTAGGCCCTGTATCTAAGCCTAACACGTGGTAGGCTTAGATACAGGGTCCAACAGACAGTATCACACATGGACCCTATATCTAAGCCGAACACATGTTACGAATGTTTTTTTTTTTTGGGTTTGTGTTTTTTTTACAGGTCCGGATGTTGGACTATGTCGGATTCAAGGACTACTGATGACTTTTATTTTTTTCCAATAAAATGGTTAATAAGAGCTGTGTGTTTTTTTTTTATTTCAATAAAAAATATATTTTTAATGGTTTTGTATTGTTTTTTAAACTTTATTACTACCACCTTAGTAATGGCCACTGGCTGATTGACAGTGTCCATTACTAAAGCAGGGCTTATTGTTAGCCGGTGAAAAGGCTAACACTAACCCCTATTATTACCCCAGTACCCACCGCCACCAGGGGTACCGGGAAGAGCCCAGTACGAGCCAGTACCCGACCATCTGTAGTGATGGTCGGGTACTGGGGCGGCCGCAGGCTGGTATTACTAGGCTGAGAAAGCCCAAAAACAGTGGCCCTTCCCACCCTGGTAATGCTAGCCTGCTTCTGCTATGTTGTATCTGGCTGGTTATGAAAAGTGGGTGGACCCCACAGTTTAAAAATAGAAAAAACAATGTGGGGTCCCCCCACTTTTCATAACCAGCTAGATACAACACAGCAGCAGCAGGCTCGTATTACCCGGGTGGGAAGGCCCACCGTTTTTGGGCTTTCCCAGCCCAATAATACCAGCCTGCGCCCGCCCCAGTAGCCGACCATTACTACAGATGGTCGGGTACTAGATCACATACAGCTCTTCCAAATACTCCTGGGTATCGAGGTAATAATGAGTGTTAGTGTTAGTCTCTGCACTGGCTAACACTAATCCCCGCCTTAGTAATGGACGTGTCAATCAGCCAGCGGCCATTACTAAGGTGGTAGTAATGAAATTTAAAAAAATACAAGGGCATAGAAAAAATATTTTATTGAAATAAAAAAACACCACACAACCCTCACCACACAAAAAAACGCCGTCATCGAAGTAGTCCTCGAATTCGATGTAGTCCAACAACCGAACCTGTAAAAAAAACACAAAACACACCAAAAAATATTAGTAACACATAAATAAGTAAAGCAATTATTACACTTATCTTTCCTGGGTCCAGCGCTGGAGCCGCAATGTCAGCGAGCTGGCCCTATATCTAATCCAATCATGTGTGATACTGTCTGCTGAGCCACTGTATCTAATCCTATCATGTGTGATACTGTCTGCTGAGCCAGTGTATCTAATCCTATCCATAGCAGATATAAAAAAATGGCGACAGCACCCATAGCTATAGTGTCGTAGTGCTACAGATATGATAGAACCCACAGCACATGCTGTCCGATAAAACGCACCACCACATTGTAGTTTTTCAGGCGGAATTTCCACTGTGGGAAAAAAGTGCTAGAGAAAGAGAGAAAAAAATTCATACTTACCCCGGCCGTAATCATGACGACATGTCCCTCTGTTGTCCTGAAGCCCGGCCTCCTAGGATGACGTTTCATCTCATGTGATCGCTGCAGCCTGATTGGTTGCAGCAGTCACATGGGATAAAACATCATCCCCGGATGCTTTGCTGGACACAGGAACAGAAACTTCTGAGTAAGTATGAGTTTTTTTTCCAGACTTGATTTCTGCGGTGAAATCCCTTGCGATTCTACCGCAAAAGTCGCAACACTTGGCTACTTGTTGTGCGTTTTACATCCCCATTGAATTCAATAGGGAAAACCTGCAACAGAAAAGCAACGAAAACGCAGTATAAATTGACATGCTGCGGACTTAAATTCTGCACCGCAGGTCAATTTATGAACGTTCTTTTTCCGCAGTGTGGGCATGAGATTTTCAAAATCTCATCCACTATGCCGTTACTGTAAATGCTGCGGAATTTCCACACAGAATTCTGTTGCAAAAATTCTACAGCGTTTAAGCTATGTGGGAACCTGGCTTTACTGTCAGGGTATGTTCACACGGCCTATTTTCAGACGTGATTCGGGCGTTTTACGCCTGAAATTACGCCTACAAACATCTGCCCATTGTTTTCAATGGGTTTTACTATGTTCTGTTCCCACGAGGTGTAATTTTACGTGTCGCTTACAAAAGATGACGCGTAAAAAGACGCTCGCATCAAAGAAGTGCATGTCACTTCTTTGAACGTTTTTGGAGCAGTTTTTCATTGACTACATTGAAAAACAGCTCCAATAACGTCCGTAAAATACGCAGCGAAAAACGCGAGTAGTGACAAAAACGTCTGAAAATCAGGAGCTGTTTTCAGGCGAAAACAGCTCCGTAATTTCAGACGTATTTTGCTACTGCGTGTGACCATACCCTTATCCATGGGGTGGGGAACAGTACAGAATATAGTTTCTTGGTGCAGATTTTCGCCGTTCAGTTGTAACTGCGTTCGCCCATACAGCAGTTACACACACAGATTATTGAGCGGAGGTGGAGGGCAAAAGGACAACAGCTAACAACTGGAAGATTTCTGATTAGACGAGCTGATATGGATAATCTTTCAACCAGTTCCACGGAACTTATTCGTCGTTTGATTGCAGCACGCTATTACACGTGGCCATTATCTCTTGCATTTGAATGATTATATGAAAATTCGGACAATAATCCCTCTGTCTAATAGGGCCTTTAGGCATATAGACAGGGGTTGTCATAATGAGACAATCCCTCTTTCTACAACGAAAAGTTCTACAACTTTCTAATATACTTTATATTTAAATTCCTCACCATTCCCAAAACTCAGCTTGCATTCAGTGAATGGAAACATTCTTGTTTACATCCAGAGGCTAAAAATCTGTACACACCTTAAACACTTTTCATAGCTCAGGGCTTGCTACAGTTGTCTCCAGTCCAGACAATGTTCTTGTCAAAATACAGCAAAACAAATGACTTTTGTCCTATTCGTTTGCTACAATGTATCAGTGTAGGTAAAATGTATCAGAAGATTGTCTAGATTGGAAACAATTATAGCAAACCAGCATCTGTGAAACATTTTACCAATGTACTAGTTTTCATCCAGTCAGGCCTCATGCCCACTTCAGTTATGTTTGTCAGGGTGCTATCCGTTTTTTTAACAGATCGCACCCTCACACATACATTTCAATGGGGCCATGCACACTTCTGTTGTTTTAACGGAACCGTGCGGTCGTTCCGTCAAAAATAGGACAGGTCCTACTCCTGACCATTTTAGACAGAACAGTCACAGCCTTTTCATCGATTTGGTCCGTGAAACAACGGACTGTACACGGAAGCTATCCGTGTGTGGTCCGTGATTCACGGAACAGTTATTAGCGGCCGTACAACGCCCAACGGAAGTGTGCATGAGGACTTAATGTAAAAACTAATATTCTTATTCACTGATGGCAATCAGAAATCTTGAAAATGGCAAGGAAGTGATACACAAACTATCACGGATTCCGAAGGGAGCTATGCTATGTCTAAAATCTGACTGACTGACTAGTGTTTTTGGTTGCCTAACCGAGCGTCTGAGCAGAGCTGCAAAACCAGATACAGCCCATGGACGTGGCAATGTTTCTGGGGGGGATAAAAAATTTGGATTCTTTTTTCTAATCCGAACACAGCAGAATCAGCATGGGGGCTCAAACACTCCATCTGAACAATGCCCATACATACAGGAAAAGCAGAGGGGTGTCCAGGAGTCAGTACACAGTAGTGCGCCCCCATCCCAGTATTTGCTTTGACTAGCACCAAGCCGGAGTAGAAGGTCAGAGAACTTGTAAAATCAGGCTGTATATCAAAATGACACCCACATGGCCATTACCTTGAGTTTGCTCTTTGACAGGTGACGGGATCGGAGTATCGGCTTCAGGCGTGTCAAAGTTTCCCTCGGAGTCTGAGCTGCGGAAGACAGTAAACCAGTTCTGTTAGATTCTTGTCGTTGTTCCTTAAGAAATAAACATATTTTGTCTAATGAGCCATCTGAGTTGTGCCCTAAAAGCAGCTATGGGTTCACAGTCCGGAGTATCCGGTACATTTTAAGGGGTTCTCCACATTGGACAATCCCTAGAAGGGTCCCTTGATAATAGGCTGGTCACAAAGTGTCCCCATGCTGGGATCCCAGCGATCAGCTGTAATCGGTGGGAAAACCTGGAAGTGTTTCGTTTTTCTGCAGCACCACCACAGGGGAAATTAAGTATTACACAGTGCAATACAGTACAGACAGGTCCGCCAGAGACGCTCTTCGTAACCGCTCTCCACTCTGCCCAAGAGGATCCTGAACAGAGGACCTCCCTCTATTAACTGAGAATTCAATAATGGGGTATATGAAACTGGGGTTTGTAAACCGGACAAGGGCTTGAGTCCTCCTCTTCTGTCAAGTTGTTAAAATGTCTATTCAACATTTTGTTAGCTATATGATTCGGGGAAAGTTGGGTGACAACAGTTTACACAGGGGCTACCACCCGGTCCTGAGCAGTAAATCTGCCTAATTATGCAGAGGTACAAAAACGGGGCTGCAGATTTGCCATTCAGCACTCTAGGAAAGCTGGGTGACCCGTGTCAGAGATTAAATGACAATGTCATAGTAACGTTTATCCAGTTTTCCCAGAAACACATGTAACTTAGGAATGACGGAGACCAAAGTTACATAAGCAACAATTTCGTCTTTAAGTTACAGTGAAAAAAAACTGCATGACGCAGCTGAAAGGGTTGTGATCCAGCTTTCCCAGACACCTGAAAGGAAACTATGCATTTCTAAGTCAATTTGCCCTTCAGGACCATAAGAAAGCAAGGTTACAACTTCAGTGGGAGCTATAGTGGCTTCCCAAGAAAAAGTAGTACTAAGAAATGACTCAAAAAGGAATCGCATTTTCTTATATATCCTTTGAAATTCTACTCCTTTGTTTTTTTTACATATGTCTGAAAAATCTGGGTGACAGCCAATATGGTCGCCATTAAAATTCCCACTATCACCCAGTTTTCCTAAATAAAAAAATCTGCATAGTAATGCAGCAGTGCAAATGTTTTAACGCCTAACTAGGGAGGTTTGCCATTCAGGAGTCGGAGAAAGTTAGGTGCAGAAAGTTAGGTGCATAATCGCCCAGTTTGCACGGAGACATATATAAGAAAGAAAGAAAGAATCATCATCTTTTTACATTTTTTTCTTTTTGCCCTCAGGTCCTCGGAGTGTAGCTGGCAGTTACATGATAACCATATGGTCTAGTAATACAGCACAGTAAGGAATAACCCACAATCCAGGCCAAGCACATAAAAGATTTATATCTGGACAATATACAGCACATCATTGAGGATTCTCCCAGGTATCGTGTATTAAAGCAATGTCTATTAGCAGGATATGTGAACCCATCCATGGCTGATGCCGTCCTCCGAGCCCTGGTATTGCAGCTGTTTGCCCTGACCCTGCACGGGTATCAGCAGGTGACTACACAACCAATGACCCCACGCGCCCCAGGAGACTGACATGGAACCACAAGTGTCACCAGTCTCCATTACATCATGACATTATGGAAAAAAAATCTGTCAAAAAATATACGTCATTCTTTTAACCCTAACCCTTTTTAAAATGTCTGCTGTCAGTGAATGGAAACATTCTTGTTTACCTCCGGAGGCTAAAAACCCATCCTGGTCTCGTCATGCTCACTCAACTGTTTGCTACAATGTATCCAATTCTGAACAAGTTGTGCTCCAGACTGATATATTTTGAAGCACTGATACATTGTAGCAAAATTAGGATAGGAAAGAGATTTGTTTTGTTGATGTATTTATCCCATAGAGGATTGTATACAGTTGTAGTAGAAAGCATTCAGATGCACTAGCAGTTTTCGGCCTCTGGATGTAAACAAGCTTGTTTCCATTCACTGTCAGTACGCAGGGATCTTGAAAAGGTGAAGAATTGATACACAAAAGTATATGAAAAAGTTATGATCTTTTTCATTATACAATTGGTCTTTATTTACATAAGACTGGACAATCCCTTTAAGTAAACTAATGCAGAACCATGTCTAACCGGAGGCCTCACGCACCCCACACGTGTGCAGCCGGGGCCCCAGGATTAGGCAGCAGCATAGGATACAGTTCCTTCTCCATGTTAGGAGCTCTCCAGTACACATAGTTGTGGTCGGTTTTTCTTCTCTATACATTTTGCCAAAAACAAGAGCAGATCTTGGCAGAAAATAAAAGCATATGGAGGGGAATGTGGACCACAAATATGACAGAAGAAACGAGCCCTGTGTGTGTGCCTACCCCCGGGCCTGGCTGAACATGATGCCACCCTCTGAGGGAGTCAATGGCCACATCTGAAGCCCCCATAATGCACCATGGCTGGCCTATACAATCCACTGCTTAGTAATGTGCTAATTCTTTCCAAGTGGCCCCCAAGAGGAGATCTGAGGGGCCGCCAGTGAAGTCTATGAAGGCATTTCTCCTTGGTAGGTCCTCCTTAGCCGCGTGTGTATTATTACTTACACATACCACAAGTAACGCTCCACAATATCTCCTATTAAGGACCTCCTTGTAACAGACTATATTCCAAAACCCATTACTGACAGTCTGTTCACTGAAAGCAAGCAGAGAGCCTCTCTGAAACCGATACATTTCACTTGTCTTGTTCACATTGTCTACAGATTTGTGTGTTGGATATGGATTTGTGGAACATAGATCACCCCTAATTAACCCTTAGTGCAAAATGACATACATCATGTGAACGGCAGTAGCTATGACTGACACAAACCCACATTGTTGGAAAAAAACTTAATTCCGGCCAATTAACCGCGATCTCACAGCCAGAAGAGCCTGAAACAACAAGTGGGTCATTCTGCACCATGATAGCGTTACATGCACATACAGCAATTCCCTTATATTCCTCTACTACAGGGCTGGACTAAATATTGTAGCCTTCAGGGGTCAGTCAGATGATTCCAGGGGTCAGTTAAAGGGGTTTTCCAGTCCATAAAAATTGACGGCCTATCCACAGAATAGGCCATCAATAGCTAATCTCTCAGGGTCTGACTCCCGGGACCCCCGCCGATCAGCTGCTTTGAAGGGGGTGCAGTACTCGTACGAGCGCTGCTTCCACTTCATTTCTACTTACTCACTGTGAATCATCGACACGGATGTAGCGACGATTCACAGGTATTGCAGCTTTCTTCTCCCACTGAAGTGAATTGAAGAAGGCTGCAATACTGTGAATCGCCGCTACTTCCGTGTCGATGATTCACAGTGAGCAAGTAGAAATGAAGGGGAAGCAGCCCTCGTATGAGCGCTGCACCCCTTCAAAAAAGCTGATCGGCGGGGGTCCCGGGAGTCAGACTCCGAGATATTAGCTATTGATGGCCTATCCAGAGGAAAAGCCCTTTAAACTCCTTTAGTCATCCACCAATAAGGACTTTAATAGGCATCTGAGATTTGGGCTTTGCCTGAATTGCTCCTTGCCTCATGCACACGTTAGAGCTGTGTCCAGAAGTCATAATGGCGGCACATGAAGACCCTTCGGCTTTGTAATGTGCCGCCATATCGTGTCACCATACGGCACCGTATCACAGAGACATTTTCTGCTAAAAGCAATGCTCCCGGAGGATACATATATGCAGCAAGGCCCCAAAGACTTACATGGTTGATGTATTACAGCTTCACACAACTTGGAGGTTGTATGGGGTCATAATATGGTCATGAATATAACAGACCATATGCAGACTTTAAAAGAAATATTCCCCTCCCCTGTCTGTTTTATTCATTGCATTGGTCCTACCTCTTATAGTTCCTAGATTAGGGATCCTGGAATTTTATCAATAAAGTTTGTTGTACTGATCGCTGTATGTGCTCACAAACCTGATCGCCTCGATCCTTGTGATCGGCTCTTGGGGCCAAAATTACTAAAGGTAATTTATTCAAAATTCGTAAATACAAACAGGGAGCTCAATTCAACTAACTTTATTTATAAACATAGGGAACCCTTTGTAGACACACGTGCAGGTGACACATTTCATTCATAACTTCTACCTGCAAAACAAATGTGGAAATATTTCACCCACAATACTGCAGCTCCGGAGCTTTAAGGGTTTACAATGGAGCCGTTAGCGGTTACTGACATTTCCTTCCTATTTTCTTCAGCCTTTCTGCAAGTGCTACAAATTCTCTCTCTATGCAGCAGTGATGGTGACATTCTGAGAATAATAATGGAGATCAGCGGCGTGCCTCATACTGGGAAATGCACTGCAATAATATATAAATGTAAGCAGGGGTATAAACTGGTTCCATAGCAAAGATCAAAACGGGCCCCTCATCATGGCGTTGGGTTTTGCGACCCAGAACAGAAAGGCCGTGTGTTTGTTTCCTCTCCTTTCTTTTCCCATGGTCTAATTTTTCACCCTCTTGGTTGCGGACAATGGAGGGTCCTGCACAGGTTCTTGCCACGCCAACCAGCGCTGGGCCCCATCTTGGCAATGGCACATAGAAGCCGAATTGTCTGCCTCCATGGTATGTGCGCCCTTGTATGTAACGGTAACGAATATGCACTGAAGAGACTGGGGTACCCTATACTATATACACCAGACCTAGATCTTACTACGGCATTAAAATGATATTGTATACAGGAAATTTAGATCTTGAAATCCACACCATATTTATTGAATGGATTGTGCCATTTTTACGATGGGCCCCAACTGTGTGGTTAGAAATCCGCAATATCGTGGTGCCATCTCAACACCGCAATCACCAAGAATATCAGCATTTTCTGAAGCGATCAGACATATGGAAACTCATCTACACATTCATATCGGCCGCCATATATAGAACATATCGGACTGTGCTCATCCACTTGTATTATAGGCTATTAATAGAGCACCTATGCAATGTATTATTGAGACTATATTAAGGGGGTTATTCGCTATAGATAATCCCTTTTCATATATCCTATAGGCTGGGGCTTCACTACGACATGCAATTTTCTGCGCTAAAGCGGTGGGGCGTTATATCTTAAGTACAAAGGATTAAAATTGCCACGTGAGATCATGCAAAATAGCACTCACATAATATTGTATGCGACTTTAATATAACCCTATAGGGGGGTGCATGTCATTTGTGATTTTTCAAAAAGATTTAAAAAAAAAAAAAAAAAAAAAAATCGTGTACAAATGCAATCCTCTAAGGAAACGAATGCGATGCGTTAAGTGTGATCATTGCATTTATTTAGTTACCATTGAACTTGTCCAGATTGGATTAAAGCCGTCTCAGGAACAGGGCCAGAATGATGGGCAGGAAGAGTAGGCGGCAGCTAACGGCGCTATGTGTGATGGCACCGGGGGCACGTGCCTGTACATTTCTATCTACCGCCAAGCATGTATGCTACTGGGGGCTGTGGACTGAACGATTGTCCATCTGACGACTATCCTGCTGAACTTTAGGGACTGTGGGTAGCACCCAAAGCGCCTGTCCCACCCCTGCTCAGCGATCATAGGGGGAGTACAGTATTATATCTTTATCTGATCAGTCTTTTTGCAGTGGATTTCTTCTCTGGCTCATCGATGATGTGCAGATGGGAGACCCCACAACCACATGTAAACAAAACCACCGTAGGTTTAGGTCAGCAATATGGCGTCATTGAGCAGCCATAGAAAATAAGATCACATGACCTCATATGGACGATCTTCACCTGCAGCTGTATTGTTGACAGGGTCAGACTGGCCCACCAGAGGATCCTCCGGTGAGCCCAGACTGACAAAAATGGGTCCCAAAAGTTCCAGCAGAAGACAACCCCATCTGGAGAGTTCTTGTGAGCCCAGCGCTTGCCACTTGACGATATGTCATATGTGTACAATGATAACAACAAGTGGACGTGCACATATTCTGTAGAGTCGGTGGGTAGGCCCTCAGTATCATTCCCTCCGGTGGGCCTAAGGGACCCCAGTCCGACGCTGATTGTTGACATGTGGCTGTGGGTATTCTGCAGTATGGTTCAAGGGCAGAATGAATATATACTTTATATTATTATGTTTTTTTCTGGTATGGATCTTTTAATAGGCGGCTTTTTCTATATTCTCCAAAAATCCCTTCATGCCGAGCTTATAGAGGAGAGTTCCCTGACCTGGTTTCCTCCCTTAACTATCTGCGGACGCCTGTAGCCCTCCTGCTCCTAGGTCTAGAGGGCTACAGGCGTCCATAAAACCCACTTCATTCCTCCTGCAGCTCCACCACATTGTAGCACCTACCGAAATAAAAGATGATCATGGGGGCTCCCTGCAGCCGCAGCCCCCCACTCTCCACCAGACCAAATCAGAAAACCCCTCACATCCATTTCTTTATGTGAAAAAATGGACATACAGGCAAGTTTTTGAGTGCGAGGCGCTAGTAAGTTATTTTGGACCTACAAAAACAGATTATAATGGACAACCAGAATAGCCGGTGTTAACACATTCATAATAAATAATAATGGGTAAATATATATATATATATATATATTAGAATCATCATCGGCTACTTTTACTATAACCATGCCAAGTGCCAAGATACCAGACTTGTCTTTTACTCAGTATCTCTATATCATGCAGTATAAACAGATGTAGCAGAGCTGAATTTGTCATTTAACTATTTGCGGCTGCCTCGTGATTAATATAAGAGTGGGTTTCGTACGTGAAACCACAGATTGCGATATCATCGTGAGCTCTGCTACATCTGTACAATTCACTGCTACGTAGCGACATTGTATACATGTTGGGTTGTGGATATTACTCACCAGGAATCCTGTTCCTCCTCATCCTCCGCCGTCTCCCCTCCAGCACCTCTCACCGCAGACCATGTCCATTTTGCCCACTGGACTGGTGACAGCATCTGCCAAGGACTGAATGCCATCCTATAGCTGGCAGCTTAGGTCCGGATACAACACTGAAGCAATGCACCCCTGTCCTGGCAGCGCTGCTCACAGCTGGGGGTTCATGCTAGATACACCAGATCCTGCGCTGCCCCCGTCTTATGAGAATTCTATCCTCTGTGATCTTGCATGGAGGATGCCTATCCCCTGATCTGACTGTGGAGCTGGGAATCAGCTGTCTGGCATGTCTCTCCTCTCCCTCCCCCTCGCAGAATGTACTACTGCACATAGCAGGGAGGATCAAAGCCCACACATATCCGCAATGTGTACTGCAGGTCCCATGCCCAGTAGATTTCTCTCTCGCTCAATATAACCAATGCACGTGCCATCCTTGCCCTATATCGGTGGCATTTACTTTTTTTTTTTTTTTAAGCCTTATTATTGCTATTGTAACCACTCAACAGGTTTCCTTCCTGCATCAAACCTAAAATGTATCAGTCACTCTGTATACAAAAATGTACCCAGCAGAATTAACCCATAATGTGAACGTATATAAAAAATACAATTGCTGCACAACATCCACCCCCTCTGCGGTATGTACTATTAAACAGAGGGGAATTCAACACCCACTGAGCTAATATAGTAGATTCAATAAATTCAGGGCAGTTTCCACCCCTTCCCTTAGAGTTGAATGGTTTAGTCCCAAATTGTAGGGGAATTAGCAGAACAAAAAAAAAAAGTGATGGGAAACCTGCAAAGTAAAGTGTATGTTGCAGCTGTTCAGACAGCGCTTCCTGCCCACACAGCTCCTGGGCACTGGCAGGGGAAGTGCACCCAGCTGTGGCTCTGTCAGATCTGCAGCGCCCATACATTGTGTGCTTTTTGTTCTTTTCTTTGGAGGAGTTTTTGTTATTTCCGTTCCATCTAAATTGGAACACAATGAGAAATATTGAGGGGGGGTCCTGGGAATGTGAGGGCCCGAGGCCGTGGAGTGGAGGGTGGTAAAGTTTCATTGTTAAGCTGAGGGACGTCTATGGTGTAAGCCCCCTGGTCAGTCCCTTGTTTCTTGGTCTATAGCGCTATGGCCTGAATGGCCTCAATAGGATATACCATCACAGGGGTAAACGCAGTGCGTTGGTGCCCATAGTGGAGACCACAAAATGCTCCCCATTATATAGACTAATTTTCTACATAAATGACGCCGTACGCTTTTACACGGGGTGTATTGGGGTTAGTGGTAGTATTTATTTTATACTCCTGGTGGTCTAGTGGTTAATACCTCTGGTGGTCTAAGGTGAAGAAGTGGTTAATACTGAAATACATTATATATGGAGGTTATGGGTTAATATCTAATGTCTGGAGGTTTAGGATGGTACAGGGGTTGGTGGTCTCGGGCAGGAAAATGTACCTATAATTTAATTGTATGTAATAAATAGGTCCAGAAGTCGAAGGCCCAGTTCACACAGAGTTTTTTAAACGCTTATTTTGACGCGGAAACTGCGTCGGAAACAGCTGCAAAAAACTTCCGAAACTGCCTCCCACTGATTTCAATGGGTGGTGGAGGCATTTTTTTCTGCAGCGATTCTTAGCCGCTCGCTGTAAAAAAAAAGCGGCATGATCTTTCTTGCCTCGATTCCACCTCTGACCTCCCATTGAAATCAATGGGGGTCAGAGAAGGTGTTTTTTGCCTTCGGCGCTGAATGACCATGGGCTTATATTGTGGCAAGAATTTGCAGGCTGGTCAAAATCTGCTGCAAAATTCCTGAAGGAATTTTGAGGCAGATTTTTCTGCCTGTAAAAAAACTCTGTGAACAGGGCCTATGGGTCCATTGTCATGATGCAGTTGAGGTTCGAACCGCATCGAAAATACATCTAATCTAAACGCACCCTTAGGCCCTGTTCACACTCACGCCAAAAAAAGGCGGAAATCTCCCCCCATTGATTTCAATTGTAGGCAGAGGTGTTTTTCTTTCCCTGGCGGCTTATAGATGCTTGCGGGAAAAAAAGCGCATTGTCCTTTCTTGCCGTGGTTCCGCCTCTGACCTCCCATTGAAATCAATGGGAGGCAGAGAAAACCTGCAGCGCTAGTTTTCGAGCGGTTTTCGCAGCGTTTTTTGCTCACGTTCCTTATATTAGCTTCAATGGTTGCGGGTGAAAAACGCCGCAAAAAAGTGCAGGCAAGTCAAAATCTTCCTCAAAATTCCTGAAGGAATTCTGAGGCGGTTTTTTTCTGCCTGCAAAAAAACCTCTTTGTGAACAGAGCTGTAAAGGATTTGCCAGACACAACTTCTGTGTATACGCCCATAGGTAATCAGTCTGCACCTGCTCCTATGTCTGTGAGACTGACTCCATCTTCCACCACTCAGGATGGCAGGCTTAGGAGTGGGAGAGCCTATCACATCCTGGCCAGACGGAGCTAGCTCCCGCCCTCTGTCTATTTATACCTGCCTTTCCTGTTCCTCCTTTGCTTGTGATTCTTCTCTGTTGGTTTCCTGGCCCTGCTGCAGCTTCTTGAACTACTTATCCTCTGCTTGTGATTGACCTTGGCTTTACTGACCACTCTTCTGCTCTGCGTTTTTGTGCCTCGCTCATCTCCTGGTTTGACTCGGCTCGTTCACTTCGCTTGTTGCTCACGGTGTTCCCGTGGGCAACTTCCCCATTTCCCTGGCTTCTTTGTACCCTTGTCTGTTTGTCTGTCGTGCACCTATTGAGTGTTGGGACCGTCGCCCAGTTGTACCCCGTCGCCTAGGGCGGGTCGTTTCAAGTAGGCAGGGACTGAGTGGTGGGTAGATTAGGGCTCACCTGTCTGTCTGTTTTTGAGCTCCCAAACCACCATCCATAGTGTAATATGATAACATTTGGTCTTCCTGCAGCTGCCACTAGGGGGAGCTCACTGCATCAGGATTTTGCAGCTCTCATTGAACTCAATAATAAATTCATATGCAGTGAGCGCACCCTAGTGGTGGCAGAAAAAATGTAAGTATTTTTTTTCCTGAACTTCTCAGAGGGGCTTCCAACTGCTGAGATAAAAAAAAGGTGTAGTGCTCAGTAAATGCAGTTCAGCTTGTTTCCACTGCAGCATCACTCTAGACACCCACCAATCAGAAGTTAGTTGGTATCTATATGCCAATAATGTTAATGGTAAGAAAACCCCGGTGGTTGCAGTTCCACCAAAGACGTGGACAGGGCGAGACTGGCCTGTCAGAGGATCCTCCGGTGGACCCTGGCTCTGACCTAATAATGAGCCCCACAGGTCCAGCAGAAGACAACCCCATTTGGAGCCTATCACTGGGTCTGTTTCTTATGAGATGAGTCCCAAATAATCTATTAGATCTTATAGAGGATATGTCCTGTGCAGGGGCGTAGCTAAAGGCTCATGGGCCCCGATGCAAAAGTTCTTATTGGGGCCCCCCCCACAAACTCCTCATGGCCGACGGTCCGCAGCTTTCAGCTGCATCGCTGGGTCTCCTAAGTGACCCAACAATGCAGCACTAGCAGCCGGGGCGTTACTAAGGCTGGGTTCACACACCCTATTTACGGATATAATTCGGGCGTTTTAGCATTGAATTACGTCCGAAAATGCGGCTCAAAAGCGTTAGCAAACATCTGCCCATTCATTTGAATGGGTCTTACGATGTTCTGTGCCGACGGTCATTTTTTTTACGCGCCGCTGTCAAAAGGCGGCGCATAAAAAAGATGCCCGCGTCAAAGAAGTGCCTGTCACTTCTTCAGACGTAAATGGAGCCGTTTTCCATGAACTCCATGGAAAAACAGCTCCAATTACGTCCGTAATGGACGCAGCGAAAGACGCCTGCACATGCCTTTACGGCTGAAATTACGGTGCTGTTTTCTCCTGAAAACAGCACCGTAATTTCAGCCGTAATGGACGCTGCCATGTGAAAATACCCTCAGGTCCTAAAATGTCAGGGGAAATAGCCCCAATACATATGTGTCTGCCCAAAAAAAAATGTGTGTATAGGAGACAGTATAGCATATCTATAGCCCTATAAACTATGGATAGGATTAGATACAGTGGCTCAGCAGACAGTATCACACATGATAGGATTAGATACAGTGGCTTTGCAGACGGTATCACACATGATAGGATTAGATACAGTGGCTGAGCAGACAGTATCACACATGATAGGATTAGATACAGTGGCTCAGCAGACAGTATCACACATGATAGGATTAGATACAGTGGCTCAGCAGACAGTATCACACATGATAGGATTAGATACAGTGGCTCAGCAGACAGTATCACACATGATAGGATTAGATATAGGGCCCAGCAGACAGTATCACACATGATTGGATTAGATACAGGGCTCAGCTCGCTGACATTGCGGCTCCAGCGCTGGACCCAGGAAAGGTAAGAATAATAATTTTGCTTCTTTATGTGTTACTGATTATTTTTGTGCGTTTGTGTTTTTTGACAGCGTTTTGTTTATTCTCAATAAAATGGTTAATGAGGGTTGTGTTTTTTTATTTCAATAAAATATTTTTTCTATGTGCTTGTATCTTTTTAAACTTTATTATCACCGCCTTAGTATTGGCCGCTGGCTGATTGGCAACCTCCATTACTAAGGTGGGGCTTAATGTTAGCAGGTGCAGAGGCCAACACTAACCCCCATAATTACCCCGGTACCCACCGCCACCAGGGGTACTGGGAAGAGCCGGGTACAAACCAGTACCCGACCATCTGTAGTGACGGGCAGGCACCGGGGCGGCCACAGGCTGGTAATATTAGGCTGGAGAAGGCCAAAAACAGTGGCCCTTCCCACCCTGGTAATGCTGCCTGCTGCTGCTGTGTTGTATCTGGCTGTTTATGAAAATTAGTGGGGACCCCACAGCAGCAGCCTAGCATTACCAGGGTGGGAAGGGCCGCTGTATCTGGCCTTTCCCCTCCTGATAATACCAGCCTGCGGCCACCCCAGTGGCCGACCATCACTACAGATGGAAAGGTACTGGATCGTACCCGGCTCTTCCCAGCACCCCTGGTGGCGGTGGGTACCGGGGTAATAAAGGGGGTTAGTGTTAGCCTCTGCATCGGCTAACACTAAGCCCCGCCTTAGCAATGGATGCTGTCAATCAGCCGGCGGCCATTACTAAGGCGGTAGTAATATAATTTTAAAAAAAACACAAAGACAGAAAAAATATTTTATTGAAATAAAAAAAAAAAAAACACAACCCTCATTAACCATTTTATTGATAATAAAAAAAAAAGCCGTCATCGAAGTAGTCCTGGAATCTGCCGTAGTCCAACGACCGAACCTGTAAGAAAACACACAAGAAAAACGATTAGTAACACATGTGTTAGGCTTAGATACAGGGCCCATGTGTGATACTGTCTGTGGGACCCTGTATCTAAGCCTACCACAAGGTAGGCTTAGATACAGGGTCCAGCAGACAGTAATCTTATACAGTATAAGATTACTGTGTGCTGGGGCCCTGTATCTAAACCTACCATGTGATTGGCTTATATGCAGGGCCCAGCAGACAGGATCACGCATGGGCCATGTATCTAAGCCTACCATGTGATTGGCTTAGATACAGGGCCCAGCAGACAGGATCACACAATCTGTGATCCTGTCTCAGGGGCCCCCTAAGCCTGCTACATCGTAGGCTTAGGGGTTGTGCAGTCACTAAACATTGATGGCCTATCCTCAGGATAGGCCATCAATAGCTGATGTGTCTCCCGGGACCCGCAAATCAGCTGTTTTGAAGGGGCCGCAGCACTCGTACGAGAGCTGCTTCCCTTCATTTCACTACTCGCTCACACTGTGAATCGCCGACACCGATTAAGGGTGGATTCACACGAATGTGTATTGGGTCCGTGAGGGCCGCGTGGTTTTCACGCGCCACGCACAGACCAATACAAGTCTATGGGGCAGTACAGACAGTCCGTGCTTTTTGCGCAGCGTTTGTCCGCTGCGCAAAAAGCGCGACATGGTCAATATCTCTGCGTATTTCGCGCATCACGCACCCATTGAAGTCAATGGGTGCGTGAAAACCACGCAGGTCGCACGGAAGCACTTCCGTGCGAACTGCCTGTTTCGCGCACCAGCTGTCAAAAGGATGAATGTAAACAGAAAAGCACTACGTGCTTTTCTGTTTACAAACATCCAAATGTAGTGTCTTTGAGATGAGCGAACCCGGACAACCGAACCGAACTTTACCGGGTTCGGCCGAACTCGTTTTAGCCGGACCCGGCAAAAAAACTTCCGGTACGCGACGTCAGGAGATAGTCACTGTCCAGGGTGCTGAAAGAGTTAAACTGTTTCACCACCCTGGACAGTGACTTCCGATCCCAATATACATGAACGTGTAAAAAAAAAAAGAAGTTCTGACTTACCGATAACTCCCGGCTTCTTCCTCCAGTCTGACCTCCCGGGATGACAATTCAGTCCAAGTGACAGCTCCAGCCAATCACAGGCCAAGCACAGGCTGCAGCGGTCACATGGACTGCGGCGTCATCCAGGGAGGTGGGGCCAGATGTCAAGAGAGGCGCTTCACCAAGGACGCGTCACCAAGGCAACGGCCGGGAGGGAAGTTCTCGGTAAGTACGAACTTTTTCTTTTTTTTTAACAGGTTTCTCGATATTGTGATCGGCATTCACTGTCGAGGGTGCTGAAAGAGTTAACTGCCGATCAGTTAACTCTTTCAGCACCCTGGACAGTGACTGACGTCTACTAGACTCATCTCTATGATGGCGGCTGCGCGAAAATCACGCAGCCGCGCATCATAAACGGATGACACACGGAGCTGTCTAGTTTTTTTTTGCGCGCAAAACGCCGCATTTTTTGCGCGCGCAAAAATGCAACGTTCGTCTGAATAAGCCCTCACAGTGTGACGGAATGAAGGGGAGCAGCTCTCGTACGAGTGCTGCGGCCCCTTCAAAACAGCTGATTGGCGGGTCCCGGGAGTCGGACCTCGCCAGTCAGGGCTACTAATCTTACCTTCCTCTTCAGCCGCGGCGGTAGTTCTGTCGTCTCGATGCTGTGCGCGGCGCATAGTGCTCTGACGTCATGCGCTGCGCACAGCGCTTGACGTCAGGACCTCCGCTGCGATCCAGAACCAAGAAGGTAAGTAAAGTCTGTTACTATAGTAACAGGGGCCCGCGGCCCGAGTTACTATAGTAACTTTTTATTGATGTGGTGCGGGGGGCTGTGGGCCCCCCTGGCTTCGGGGCCCGGTCGCAATTGCGACCGCTGCGACCCCTATAGCTACGCCAGTGGTCCTGTGTGTACAATGAAAACAAAGATGGATGTGCACATGTTCTGTATAGATAAAGTTTGGTTCTCAGAATAATTTCCTCTGGTGGGAAACTAAAAATCCAGTTGTGACTGCAAATAACCCAAATATGCATTCTGCTCATGTTACGCCGGTCCAGGAAGCTGAGCTATGGGATGTTTTAGACCTCACTTGACAGAGCTACTATCTTGTTAGATAAGAAAACGAAAAAATGGGGAACCAGAAAATAGCGCTGCTAACATCAGCAGGGCAAAATGAAGAATTGTATTAGAGGTCCATTTATTAATACAGACTACGCGTTTCAACGCCGTACCGGCGTCTTCATCAGGTCAGAAAATATTCACAGAAACCATTGCCCTTAATCCCCTAGTAACCGCCAATATGCCTTTTCACGGCAGTCACTAAGGGACTTTTTCTGATGCAATAGCCTTTTTACGGCATATCGGAATAAGCCTGGCACAGGTGTCGTATGTCGGGAGGAGCAGGGGCTCGGCTGTTTGCTGACAGCTGAGCTCCTGCTCTAATGGTTGCAATTAAAGTTAACTCCGATCGCAGCCGTTTAACCCCTTAGATGGCGCTTTTCTATTTTCATAATTTTTTTTTACTACTGTAGCGCGAATCACGCGCGGCCCCCGGAAGTGCTTCCGTGTGCCGAGCGCGATTTGCACGCACCCATTGACTTCAATGGGTGCGTGCTGCGCGAAACATGGGCAAGTATAGGACATGTCGTGAGTTTTATGCAGCGGACATACGCTGCGTGAAAATCATGACCTGTCAGAACGGCCCCATTGACTTACATAAGTCCGTGCAACGCGCGTGGAAATCACGTAATACACGTTCGTGTGAATAAGGCCTAACGGTCCAGTCACATGTTGTGGTTCAAGTGCGGTTAGATCCGCATAAAAAAAATGCACTGCATCCGCATCGAAAAACGCACCAAATTTTTAGTTACAGTTTGAACTGCACTTCAATCGCAACATGTGAATGGACCCTAAGGCCCCATGCACACAAACGTATTTTTGCGGCCGTAATTCACCCGCAATCTGCGGGTGAATTGCGGCCCCATTAATTTCTATGGGCCCATGCACACGACCGTGGTATCCACGGTCTGTGCATGGCCCAGGAGCCTGGACCGCAAAAAGAACGTTCATGTCTTATTATGGTCGCGTTTTGCGGTCCAGGCTCATAGAAATGAATGCATGCGGCCATTTGCACGGCCCGCGATTTGCGGGCGGCCCGTGGGTGACACTCCGTGACCGTTCGACCTGAAAATCACGGCTGTGCACGTGGCTACGGTCGTGTGCATGACCCTTAATGTTGCCCTAACAGCAGGATCTGAAACAGCTCCTGAATTTCAGACGTAATTGCAAGTACTCGCATTTTTCGCGGTGTCCATTACGGACGTAATTGGAGCTGTTTTTCAATGGAGTCAATGAAAAACAGCTCCAAAAACGTACAAAGAAGTGACATGCACTTCTTTGACGTGGGAGTATTTTTACGCGCCGTCTGAACAGAACATCGTAAAACCCATTGCAAGCAATAGGCAGATGTTTGCAGACGTAATGGAGCTGTCTTTTCAGGCGTAATTAGAGGCGTAAAACGCCTGAATTACGTCTGAAAATAGGTTGTGTGAACATACCCTAACCCGTAATGCCAACCTCCGGTCTCGGGACAAACTTTTAAATATGATGGTGTATATGGAGTAATAATATTTGATGTTATGTGGATCCGTTGTTCACACGCAGAGTCAAAATCGTCTCAAAATACGGAGCTGTTTTCAAGAGAAAACGGCTCCTGATTTTCAGAAGTTTTTTGTGCCACTCGCGATTTTCGCTGCGTTTTTTACGGCCGTTTTTGGAGCTTTTTTCAATAGAGCCTATGGAAAACGGCTCCGAAAAGGTCCCAAGAAGTGTCCTACACTTCTTTTTCGCGGCCGTTTTTTTGCGCTTAAAAAAAACGCATCGAAAAACGCTTCAGATTTTTCGGCCGTTTTTCGGGCGTTTACGGCCCAAAAAACGGGCGAAAATAGGCCGTGTGAACATACCCTAATGTTCACACAGAGTTTTTTGCAGGAATTCCTGCCTCAAAATTCTGTTTGGGATTTTGAGGCAGATTTTGACCTTCCTGCACGGCGTTTGCCACGATTTTCGCAGTGTTTTTCGCTGCGGTTTTCGCTCGTGCCCAATGAGTGCTACGGGCAAAAAACTGAGCGAAATCAGCTTTCTCTGTCTCCCATTGATGTCAATGGGAGGTCAGAGACGTAACCGCGCAAAGATAGGGCACGTCCCTTCTTTCTCCCGCGAGGCGGTTTTACCGCTCGCGGGCGAAAACCGCCCCCGCCTCCCATTGAAATCGATGGGAGGCATTTTCGGCCGGTTTTTGATGAGTTTTGCGGTACGATTTCCGCGCCAAAAAGCTTGTCAAAATACTCCGTGTGAACAGAGCCTGAGGGTATGTTCACACGGCCAAATTTCAGACGTATACGAGGCGTATTATGCCTCGTTTTACGTCTGAAAATACGGCTCCAATACGTCGGCAAACATCTGCCCATTCATTTGAATGGGTTTGCCGACGTACTGTGCAGACGACCTGTTATTTACGCATCGTCGTTTGACAGCTGTCAAACGACGACGCGTAAAAATACAGCCTCGTCAAAAGAAGTGCAGGACACTTCTTTGGACGTTTTTGGAGCTGTTTTCTCATAGACTCCAATGAAAACAGCTCCAAAAACGGACGTAAAAAACGCCGCGAAAACGGCGCGAAAAACGCCGCGAAAAATGCAAGTTGGTAAAAAAACGTCTGAAAAGCAGGGTCTGTTTTCCCTTGAAAACAGCTCTGGATTTTCAGACATTTTTGTTGACTACGTGTGAACATACCCTTAGGGTATGTTCACACGGCCTATTTACGGACGTAAATCGGGCGTTTTTGCCCCGAATTACGTCTGAAAATAGCGCCTCAATAGCGCTGACAAACATCTGCCCATTGAAAGCAATGGGCAGACGTTTGTCTGTTCACACGAGGCGTATATTTACGCGCCGCTGTCAAATGACGGCGCGTAAATAGACGCCCTCGTAGAAGAAGTGACCTGTCACTTCTTTGGCCGTAATTGGAGCCGCTATTCATTGACTCCAATGAATAGCAGCGCTAATTACGGCCGTAATTGACGCGGCGTTCAAGCGCCTGCACATGCCGGTACGGCTGAAATTACGGGGATGTTTTCAGGCTGAAACATCCCCGTAATTTCAGCCGTTACGGACCCCCGCCGTGTGAACATACCCTTTTAGGGTATGTGCACACGTAGTGACCAAAAACGTCTGAAAATCCAGAGCTGTTTTCAAGGGAAAACAGACCCTGCTTTTCAGACGTTTTTTGACCAACTCGCATTTTTCGCGGCGTTTTTCGCGCCGTTTTCGCGGCGTTTTTTACGTCCGTTTTTGGAGCTGTTTTCATTGGAGTCTATGAGAAAACAGCTTCAAAAACGTCCAAAGAATTGTCCTGCACTTCTTTTGACGAGGCTGTATTTTTACGCGTCGTCGTTTGACAGCTGTCAAACGACGACGCGTAAATAACAGGTCGTCTGCACAGTACGTCGGCAAACCCATTCAAATGAATGGGCAGATGTTTGCCGACGTATTGTAGCCCTATTTTCAGACGTAAAACGAGGCATAATACGCCTCGTTTACGTCTGAAAATAGGTCGTGTGAACCCAGCCTTAGGGTATGTTCACACGGCCAAATTTCAGACGTATACGAGGCGTATTTTGCCTCGTTTTACGTCTGGAAATACGTCTCAAATACGTCGGCAAACATCTGCCCATTCATTTGAATGGGTTTGCCGACGTACTGTGCAGACGACCTGTTATTTACGCATCGTCGTTTGACAGCTGTCAAACGACGACGCGTAAAAATACAGCCTCGGCAAAAGAAGTGCAGGACACTTCTTTGGACGTTTTTGAAGCTGTTTTCTCATAGACTCCAATGAAAACAGCTCCAAAAACGGACGTAAAAAACGCCGCGAAAACGGCGTGAAAACGCCGCGAAAAATGCGAGTTGGTAAAAAAACTTCTGAAAAGCAGGGTCTGTTTTCCCTTGAAAACAGCTCTGGATTTTCAAACGTTTTTGTTGACTACGTGTGAACATACCCTTATAGTGACACAGAGTATAATGTACTGGAATGCAGGAGTATGTTAATACATTATGGGGGAGATGTATTAAGACTGCACCAATCTGAATAAAAAAAAATATATATATATTTTTATGGGCACACAGCTCTTAATATATTTGTTGCATCTTCGGCTGTCCGTGTGACACTGAATGAAATCTATGCCAGCCTGGTGCTGGCGTAGATTTCCGCTACAATTTACAGCAGTTACTAGTGTAAATGATAGTAAATGCATTGAGCCCCTTCCACTAAGCTCTGCCCACCTTTTTAAAGTGACCAAGAGCGGGTCAAACTGGCCAAAAGTTAGAATTTATAAAAATTTTTGTATTGCGACATTTCTACGTTGGAACGTTTTAGCGTTTCCCATAAGATTTCTAAAATAAAGTTGCAAAGTAGTAATCATCCCTTCATGGGTTTAAAAATTTTTTTATAAAAGAATTAGTACAAACAAAATAATAATAAAGTCTGCAAAATAAAGTGATTATTTGGTATAAAATAAATTTTATTGTGCATATATAACATTTAAAAAAATCTACACATTTTATGTATTCTACACAAACGTAATAACCTGAGGAATTAATGTAACAGGTTATTTGGTATAAACCGTGAATAGTATAAACAAAAAAAATTCCAAAAATCTATTTTTTTTTATATATTCACTTTTCAAACAAATTATTTAAATTATACAATAATTTATTTGTACCCCCAAACTGTGCCACAAAAAAAAACTATTTTTCCCGCATAAAACAAGGCTTTATTTAGCCATGACAATGAACAAAAAAGTTATGGCTACTAAAATGCGAAGAGGCAAAAACAAAAAAAATGTGGCTGGTTATTTAGGCCCTTTCAGGCCCTGTCATTAAGGATTAAAACCTGATAAGCTTCAATATAACAGATCAATAACAAACTGTCCCTGTGAACTATTATAACATTCTAATATCTACAACATATATATATATATAATTACTGTAGGATACAATATGGAATGGGAAGCGTTTTATTTATGATGCCACTGCAATTTTAAGTGGTTATAAGTGGTACTGCAATTTTATTATGGTATAAAAATAAAAGGGAATGTTCACTTTTTTACAATTCCTTTTTATTAGACGGCTCCCCAGGAATAAACTCATCACAGGTTGTGATGTGGCTGGGATCCAAGTAATCAGCTTTAACCTGTGGGGAACCTGGCAGCAAGTGTTTGATTCCTCTGCAGCGCCACCACAGGGAAAAATAAATATTACATGGAAACTTTTTAAAATCTGTGCAGTCCGTATAATACAAGGAGCTGAGATTTCTAAATCAGACAACATTAAATGGTGAAGGGAAAATAATTGCATTGAGAAATATGGTGTTCGGACTGAACATTATGAAGCCAATGTGCCACTTACACGTGTGTGCAAGTTCTAAATTATATGGAAAAATGGTACGAGGATGATGCAGTTGTATGGAGAGCGACTGATTTACTAACAATCTGCACTACACAGGTTTTATAAATTGGTACAAAGCTTGGCATTGCGCAAGTCTTAGTAAATCTACCCTAATATCTTTACTAGAATATTCTAGCTCAGGAGGAATTCCAAGCATTCCTCATACAAGAAGTCAACCTGAATTTTTGCATACCTCCTGAGATTGATGAATGGATAAATGCAAAGAGTACTCAGATGGGAATGGATATGTCGTAAACTAAGCCAATTCCAGACATCTGACCCCCAAATTCCAATGTGATTGATGCCATCACGTTATTAAGGGTGAGGGATCAAGAGTCCATATATTCCACCTAATATCAGTATAGACACTGGTCTGGCTCTGCTTTATATCACAATAGTGTAGTAAACGTTCATGGGTCTGGTATATTCCAGGACTAATGTTTGTAATTTCAGGCCCGGGTTAATTTAGTTTTAGTTGGCTATGGGACGGCTTGTTTACCCTTCTAATCTGGTGGCCTATAGAACCATAGGTTCTGCTCTTGCATGGCGTTTTTAGGTGGACATGGGCGGTCTTACCCCTCCCTTTCTGGGTTTATAAGGAAAGTGTAGGAATTCATCTTCCTCTTTTGGCCATTACTTGTGAGACATTACAGTGTGAGTACACTTACCTGTTAATTGCAATGAACCGGCAGGAGCTTGAGGACATTATCCGTCTCCGCCTCCAGGATGAGGGCTCTGTCTGGCTGCAGTCTCTCCTCGACGAGACTGTGGCACCGGCGTCCTCACTATCCAGCACACTCTCTGCACTGCATTCTTCTCGCTGCTCCAGGCAGCCAGTGCGTCTTTCTCCATCAACAGAGATTAGAGCCCACTTCGCATCGGCCAGACAAGGGGCGCAGGCGCAGAATGTATCCCGGCCTCCGGTCCCGCCTCAAGTCTCACGAGAGGTGGTGGTCGGAGCTAACGAGGATTTTATCCCTCCTTCACCCGGCATAGCGTCTACCACTGGCCTGGGTCTCGCGAGACCTCGCCCAGCGGTGGTGAGGAGCACTGCCCTACAAGCCACCACACGTGGCTGTCACCGCTGCCACCACTGTAGATTTACCAAGGGGGGCTCCCCTACCACCAGCCTTTAGGGCTAATGCAGCGGAAAGTGGAGCAATGGGCAGGGCACCGCATCACCGCCCCAAAGCTTCATCCACCGGAAACTGGCACGAGACCTCCCCTCCCCCGCTGGACAATGGAGGGGAGTTCTCATTAAGGGACAGCGGCAAAGACTTCTTCCAATGTGAACAGGAGACACCCATGGTGAGGCCACCCCTTCCCGATGCTCCACTAGTTATACCAGCAGGTTTGGGCCCCGCTTAGGTGCTTTGTTGAAAACATCGAGCGTGCCTCCTCTGTCAGCTCAAGGGACACTAATCGTACAGGTCGTTCCCGTTCTCGGCGCTCCTCCAGGCGCCATTCCGCTCACAGATCAAGTTAACGACGCACGCGATCTAGGAGGTTGCCTTCACCTTCGAGTTCCATGTCAGCGAGCTCACGCACTGGTTCGTCTCACCACGGCAGTCCACGAGACAGCCATGACAGACGTTGCCATAGCAACCACTCCTCCCATCGTCGTCGCTCAACAAGATCATTACGGAGGTCCCAGGGGAAGCTTCAGCACCTGTACCTCCTCCTCCACCCTCGATGGCTCTGGTTCATGCATCGTCATCCGGACACGGTGAGTCTGACTGTCTTCAGGCTTGGGGTTTGGGGGTACTTTTAACTCAGATTTGTTAAATGTTTTGCAATCCCTGTTGGCGGGCCCCCCACCGGTTTCAGCCGCGCCAGCCTCGCAGGCGGAGGATGGAAAAATCATAGTGGAAGCATGCACTTCCTCGGCTACTCGTTCTCTCCCAGGGATACATATCTTTGCGGTATGGCCCCCCTCGGCACTCAACTGTCCGACGACACCAAGTAAAAAATAGCAAGGAACGATTACATTGATATTTGGTCCTTGGTGTCAGTGGATTCGGCGACGATCGACAAGGAGCGTTTTGAAAGAGGTGTTCCTACTAAGCTTAGGGTGGCGAAAACCTTTAATAATTGGTTGCAAGCTTTTGCGGTGTTAGGTTGTGAAGTGTCCCGAAAATTCCCTGGCAAGTCTTTTCAGCTCTTTGTATATCTTGACACAATTTTTAGCGTGTATAAGCCCCACGGGGGTACAGCTTGTACGACGAGGAGTTGCACAGGCATATGTTGCAGAAGCCCAAAGTAGGATGCGAAACCAAGACGACAGATGTTTGGCTGCGTCTTATGATGTTGCAGCGCCCCTTTCAGCCAGCGGCCCCCTCCCCACCTGTGCTTGGTGGTCCTCACGCCGGGGTCAGGGGCCCCAATAATAGGCGAACTGGGTCTTCAACGAAGGCCACTGCAAATTTTACGGGCCCTGCAAATTTAAGCAGGAGTACTCTTCCTGCGACGGGGCCCACCCAGCTGTCCGTTGTAACCGACGTGCCGCCGCAGCCCCCCATTCCTACAATACGGGTAAGTTCGAGGACCCCGGTACGCGTTTTAGAGATGTTGACCTGGCTAGACCGTGGGGGAAGCGGCCCTGCTTAGAAGGGGCTTTTCATTCGGTTTCTTTATCCCCTTTGTTTATAAACCCTCTCCTACTTTTTCGGACAATTTAAAATTGGCCAAGGAGTTTCCGTCCATAATTGAAGAGAAGTTAAACAAGGAATTGGAGCTGGGCTGAATGGCCGGCCATTTTTGTGTTTACCGTTCACTAACCTGCGCGTTTCCCCCCTAGGTGTTGTTCCAAAAAAAGAGCCCTGTAAATTTCGCTTAATCCACCACTTGTCTTACCCAAAAGACAGTTCCGTCAACGACGGGATAGATAAAGACCTATCTGCTGTCTCGTCGTTTTTCTTCGATAGGGTAGTGGACTTAGTTTGCCGGGCGAGCCGCGGAGCCCTTAGGGCCAAATCAGATACAGATTCTACTTTCCGTTTATAACCTGTACACCCCGACTGCTACCACCTGCTCGGTTGTCAGGTGGGGGGCCAATTTAATTATGACATGTGCCTTCCTATGGGGTGTTCCATTTCCTGTTTTTAGTTCATTCTTTGAATGGGTTTTAAGGCAATTAACGGGTTATTCCTCTACGTCGCACTATTTGGATGACTTTCTTTTTGTCAAACCCGCCTCCTCTGTACATTGCCAATTTTTACTCGATTCTTTTCGGAGGTTAGCCTTTCGTTTTGGCATTCCCCTTTCTGAGGACAAAACCGTGGGCCCCGAAATTTTGATAGAAATGTTTTTTCGCTTACCGGTTGACAAAGTGCTAAAACTGCATTCTTTTTTGTCATCCGCCATAACTGCAAAAAGTTACAGCTCTGCCCGGTTCAATCGCTTTTTGGCTTGTTGGTATTCGCCAGTAGAGTCATGCCTATGGGCCATATTTTCTTGCGTCGTTTTTCCCTAGCCACGACTGGCGCTCATTCACCTTTACACTACGTTCGCATTACATCGGCCCTCAGGAGCGACCTTCATGTTTGGCTAACATTTATGTCTGATTACAATGGGCGTACGTGTTGGAGGTCACCCCCGGCCCCTAACTATGAGATACAGATTTTCACGGACGCGGCTGGCAGTGCGGGTTTTGAAGCTGTTCTGGGCTCTTCATGCTGCGCTGCCCCTTGGCCGCACTCTTGGTGCCAGCGCGGATGGTGCATCAATTTGATGCTCCTTGAACTGTTTCCCATTATAGTTGCCATCGAGCTTTGGGGGGAGGAATTGTCTAATTCGTCAGTAGTGTTTTGGTCAGATAACTCCAGTGTTGTGCATGCTGTTAACCATTTAACTTCTTCCTCAGTGGCGGTAGTTATCCTGATTAGACGTCTGGTGTTAAGATGCCTCCAACCAGTGGCGTAACTACCGCCGTAGCGGTTGCTACGGGGCCCGCGGATTGAGGGGGCCCGTGTCGCCCGCCGGCACGGGCCCCCACCATGGCCGGAGGCTCCGCAAGCAGCCGCTATGGCTGCTACAGCGCGACGCCACTGAACACTACGGAGGAGCAGGGAGGTATCTCCCCGCACTGCCATTAAACAAAAGACATGTATCCCCTATCCACAGGATAGGGGGATACATGTGTGATCGCTGGCATTGATAGGGAGAACGGGGGACTGAAAGTCCCCTGAAGTTCTCCATCACAAACCTCGGACTTCCGGGGTCTGTGTCGGCAGCTCTGTAGAAATGAATGGAGCGCCGGTCGCGCTTGTGCGCATGCGTGACCAGCGCTCCTTTTATTTTTATTGAGCTGCGCAGACGCCGGAAGTCAGAGGTTAGTCATGGAGAACTTCGGGGGACTTTCGGTCCCCCGTTCTCCCTATCGCTGCCAGCGATCACACATGTATGGCTTTCCCTACAGGGGGGGGGGGCTCTATGGCGTTCCCTACAGGGGGGGGGGCTGTATGGCATTCCCTACAGGGGGGGGGCTGTATGGCGTTCCCTACAGGGGGGGCTGTATGGCGTTCCCTACGGGGGGGGGCTGTATGGCGTTCCCTACAGGGGGGGGCTGCATGGCGTTCCCTACGGGGGGCCGTATGGCGTTCCCTACAGGGGGGCTGTATGGCGTTCCCTACAGGGGGGGTTGTATGGCGTTCCCTACAGGGGGGGGCTGCATGGCGTTCCCTACAGGGGGGGCTGTATGGCGTTCCCTACAGGGGGGGGCTGTATGGCGTTCCCTACAGGGGGGGCTGTATGGCGTTCCCTACAGGGGGGGGCTGTATGGCGTTCCCTACAGGGGGGGGGGGTTATATGGCGTTCCCTACAGTGGGGGCTGTATGGCGTTCTCTACAGTGGGGATTGTATGGCGTTAGCGCCATACAGCCCCCTCTGTAGATAACGCCATACAGTCCCCCCTGTAGATAATGCCATACAGTCGCCCCCCCCCATGTAGGGAACGCCATACAGCCGCCCCTGTAGATAGCGCCATACAGCCCCCCTGTAGGTAACGCCATACAGCCCACCTGTAGATAGCGCCATACAGCCCCCCCCTGTAAATAACGCCATACAGCCCCCTCTATAGATATCTAAAAAAGGGGTCTGTATGGCGTTATCTACAAAGGGGGCTGTATGGCGTTATCTACAGAGGGGGCTGTATGGCGCTATCTACAGAGGGGGCTGTATGGCGCTATCTACAGGGGGGGGCTGTATGGCGTTACCTACAGGGGGGGCTGTATGGCGTTACCTACAGGGGGGGCTGTATGGCGTTACCTACAGGGGGATGTATGGCGCTATCTACAGTGGGGGCTGTATGGCGTTATCTACAGGGGGGGCTGTATGGCGTTACCTACAGGGGGGATGTATGACGTTACCTACAGGGGGGGCTGTATGGCGCTATCTACAGGGGGGGCTGTATGGCGTTATCTACAGGGGGGCTGTATGGCGTTATCTACAAGGGGGGGCTGTAAAAAAAATGGGGCGGGGGGGTTGTGTGACACCCAGGGGAGGGGGGGCCCCAGTCAAAAGTTTGCTATGGGGCCCAGTCTTTCCTAGTTACGCCCCTGCCTCCAACACAACATCCAGTTCAGAGCTTGCCATATTCCGGGTGTTCAAAATAAAATAGCTGATGCTCTTTCACGCTTTAATTGGCAGGTATTTTGTTCGCTTTGCCCACAGGCGGATACGGAAGGGGCCAGCTGCCCGGATGCGTTGTGGAGGATGCTCGATCTCAGCTGCTCCCCCTCGTGAGGTCATCTCTTGCCCCGTCCACCTGGGCAGCATATGGTAAAGCGTGGCATGAATGGCTGGAAGCTGTGAGGGTCCGTGTGATAGGGCTCGACGAACATCCCCTTCTCCCTTATGTCTTGGAATACCTGTCCCTCTTGTTGTCCCAGTGGCGTTTCCGGTTTGTGCGTCAAATGTCGTCTTACGGGTCTGGCCTTTTTCTTTAAGTTGCGCTGCTGGCCGGACCTCACTAAATACTTTTTCGTAGTCCAGGCATTAAAGGGGTGGAAAAAATCTGCAGTCAGGTGCGAAGCTAGACGACCAGTTTTGTTTCCCGTCCTCCTAAAATTGTTGAAGGTTCTCACGGAGGTATGTTCTTCCCCATTTGAAGTTTTCCTGTTTACAACGTCCTTCGTTTTAGCCTTTTTCTGAGCTTTGCATATTTCCGAATTAATAGCCATGAGCGTGTCCCTGGGGGATTGTTATTTGATGATGTCGCAGTGTTCACTCTGGTGTTCAATTCCACATACGCAGTTCCGCGGACTAAGGCATTTCGCCGAAACGCGCGTCGCGTTGGTGTCTCTACGGTGCAGGAGCAACAATATGGGTATGTAACCCTGCTTATACCATCAATTACATAGGTCTGGCTAATCTTTCTTCAATTCATTATCCTCTTTTTGAGGTTCTCTACATTGTACAAACGTCCATACAATTTTTTAATTATTATTTCATAAATTTTTCTTGAGCCAGTTCCAAACTCATGCACGGGCACATCTGCCCATTACCTTTGCTGCATGTATTTGATGCCACTTCTTTGTAGCCTACATTTATATACTCTTTGTATGCCCATATGTTTCCTGCCTTGTAGGACACCACGACGTTGCATTGTATGCTTCATTTTTAAATCTGTTTTGTCTAATATATGTTTACTAATAAAGTATATTTTGTATTTTTTCATAACAATGCTGTGTTAATTGACCTCATTTATAGGATATATATATATATATATATATATATATATATATATATATATATACGCAGATCCAAAACAGATATATTTGGCAAGGGTTGTTGGGTTTCGTTGCGGCCCGTCTGTCCAGTCGAGGATGTATGCCAATGTCTACGCGTCCGTTCGTCTGGTTCCCAATTTTTGACACATATAGATGGAAAACCCCTTACTAGGTTCCAACTTTCGTCAGTTTTTAAATCAGCCTTAGCCCGCGCTGGTTTCCATCCTAGGGATTTTGGAACCCACTACTTCCGCATTGGTGCAGCTATGACCGCCAGCGGGCTGTGTTTATGTGACGACGAAGTGCGCCGCATCGGTTGATGGCGTTCTGATTGCTTTGCTGGATAGATGCGCCCTGATTTTGCTTTGCATTAACTTTTGTTCGTTATTTCAGGTTCACGTCCTGCGATATGGATCTTTGGGCATTCTTTTGTTTTCTGGGCAGAATGGAAAGAGCGGCCATACGACCAGGATGTCTTTAGCTGGGTCTAATGGGGGCCGATATTCACTGGCAGGGTCTTCGGGGCCTGCGATGGTTGGAGGTATTGCCCGAAGTTGTTGCGATCAGTAGGCATCGCGTAATTCCCACTGTGCTGGTGATCCATGTCGGGGGTAACAATCTATGTTCGGTTCGTTTGGGGGAGCTAATCGCTCTAATTCAATCTGATCTGGAAAGGTTTACGTCCTTTTCCCCGAGTTAGTCCTGGTCGTCAGAAGTGATTCCTTGGGCGGTATGGCAGGGGGCCCGGGATATGAATGCAATTGAAAGGGGCAGGCGCCTTCTGAATACTAAAGTCTCAAGGTATGTCAGGGCCAGTGGTGGTGTGGTTATCAGCAGGGCCGGCCCTAGGATAGATGGCGCCCTGTGCGAAATGATCTTTCGGCGCCCATCCCATCATTAAAAAAAAATTCCCCATAAAAAAATTATAATACCCCCATACATTATAATAATAATATTTAATAATATATTATAACCCCTTCAAGGATACAGTATTTTGTCCTCTAATAGTGCCCACAGTATTATGCCACCTGTAGTACCCCTACACAGTATAATGTCCACTTAGTGGCCCCCAGACAGTATAGTGCCGCCTGTAGATTTTGATATATAGCCTCCCTGTAGATAGTGCCATATACCCCACCTCCTTTTTGTAGATCGTGCCATACAGTCCCCCACCTCCCCCTTGTAGACAGTGCCCCCAAACAAAAACAAAAATTGTACTCACCTAGGCCCCGTTCCCACGACGAACGGAGCTGCGCCATGACGGGATCCTGTCGCCTAGTACAGAGTTTCCCAACCTTTTCGGACTCGAGGCAGCACTGGAAAAATAAAATTTCCTCAGGGCCCCCCTACCAAAATGATTTAGAGAAAGACAGAAAACGGTTAAGAACAAGCACTACACTCGTAGAGTCTGTTCACACACGTTTTTTGTAAGGCAAAAAAAATCTGCCTCAAAATTCCTTCAGGAACTGACAGCGTTGTTTGACCTTTTTTTGTGTTTTTTCTTAAGCTGTTGAAGTGAAAGCAAAGGACGCAGGAAAAAAAAAGCTCCAAACGAGCGCCGCAGGAATTTACTGCCCCCTATTACAGCCGCCCACTCACAGTAATGACCATCAGCCCCCCACTCACAGTTAAATTACCATCAGCCCCCCACTCACAAATTCCCCCTGTAAGTAGCGCCACACAGCCCCCTTGTGGGTAGCGCCACACAGCCCCCTTGTGGGTAGCGCCACACAGCCCCCTTGTGGGTAGCGCCAGACAACCCCCTTGTAGGTAGTGCCAGACAGCCCCCCTGTAGATAGCACCAGACCGCCCCCTTGTAGGTAGCACCACACAGCCCCCTGTAAAGAGAGCCACACAGCCCCCTGTAAAGATCGCCACACAGCCCCCTTGTAGATAGCGCCACACAGCCCCCTGTAGAGTGCACCGCACAGCTCTCTGTAGGGAGTGCCACACAGCCCCCTGTAGAGTGCGCCCCACAGCTCCTGCTATGGAGTGCCGCACAGCCTCCTGGTAGGGAGTGCCGCACAGACCCCTGGTAGGGAGTGCAAGGACTACGAAATGACCCTGATAGCTGGCGGGCAATGGACATTCAAAAAAGGACAACTGTGCAGGAGCACACAAAATATCCAGCTTTCCCAGCTATCAAATAAATGTGCGGAAATAAACTAAGATATAACTTTTATTTAGTCTAAGTAAAGGATTAATCATTTTAGCTAGATTAAATAAAAGTTATATCTTAGTTTATTTCCACACATTTATTTGAGAGCCGGGAAAGCTGGGTATTTTGTGTGCTCCTGCACAGTTGTCCTTTTCAGTAGGTAGTGCCACACAGCCCACAGCCCCCTTGTAGATAGCAAACCCCCCCCCCCCCTTCCATTATAGATAGACCACTGTAGCTCCCTGACGGCCACACTGGGATTCTGCTCCTTCAGGGAGCTACAGTGGCGTTAGTAGATAGCAGAGCAGGGAGCGACCTCCCTGCTCTGCTATAGTGCCGTCGCTACCGCTATAGCAGCCTCATGCCCGGTGTCGCCGCTAGCAGCCACTATGGCTGCTACAGCAGTAGCGACGGCCACTAAGTGAAGAAGCGCCCGGGCGGAAAAGCGACTGCCTAAGGCCGGCCCTGGGTGCATATAGCGAGTGGCACCTGACCCGCTGGTAGTTGCAACGGCGCGGGGATACACACACCCGCTGGCGCCCCTCTTGCAGTGTGGAGGCTGGCGCCCTATGCGATCGCACTGGTCGAACGTATCTAAGGCCAGCCATGGTTATCAGGAACAGGCAGCTGGAGGGTGACAATAGGTGCTTGTTACTACGGGACGGGATGCACTTAACCGATATAGGTTTATACATATTTTTGTCAGGGTTTCAGGATGGTATGGAGGAGACCCTTTTTCGGTTGACCATGTTTGGAAAAAGGTCTGACCTACATGCCCTTCCATATGCGGGCTGGCATTCAGGTATAAATTGTTATGTGTATACATGTTGAATATCTTTTACAATTGGTTTATTATTAAAACAAGGAAAAATAAATAAATATATAAATAAAGCTGTGGCCGACCCTCGTGGCAACCCACGTTATAAAACCCAATTAAAGGAAAGGTGTCGCAAAAATTTTTTTTTTTATATATAAATTTGCTTTTAGTATGTTATTAAAATAAATGTTATTTATTTGTGTTTTTGTGTTTTACTTTTTTCTTTCTTTTACTTCTCTATGGGGGCTGCCATTTTTTTCATCTCTGTATGTGTCGATTAACGACACATACAGAGATGGAATACGGCACATACATCCCCATAGAGAATGCGAATGGGAGCTGTTCCATTCACTATAGTGTACGCTGTCTGTGTGGGAACGGCGAATGCGCCGCTCCCACACAGTCCAAAAGGAAGGTCTTCGGCAGAGCGACATCCGCAGCCATTTTCATGTGGACCGGAAGCCGCGGCCGGATAGTAAGATGACTACTTCCGGTTGCGGCTTCCGGACATATGGAGGCAGCAGCGGCGGCAGGAACAGGTAAGTTATGTTTGTGTATGTGATGTGTGTATTATGTTCGTGTTATACTGTCTGATTACCACTGTATCGAATCCTCCTACACTGTGTGCTGCCATTTTCTGAGCGAATGCACAGTGTAGGAGGATTAGAAGATTCAACTACCTCCTTCTCCTTGCACTAGTCAGAATAAGGGAGGGGAGATTGTGTGAGGACACTAGAGCGTGTGTGTCTACACCAAATTTGCAGCATAAAGCAATGAGGTTGCTTTACCACATTGCAATGCTGCAATTTTGGGAATTGCTCCCTCTAGTGACCAGCACAGGGAAATGTTATAAATTAGAATCAAATTTATAATATTTCCTGACTTGTGAAAAAATGTAAAAAATTAAAACAATGTTTAATCACTTATACACTAACTGTTTAACTGAAAAAAAAAAAAATAATAATAATTTCTAGCGACACATTCCCTTTAAGCCTCGCTCAAGTTATTTCTATCCGTTGGGACATAATTTACCCCTAGCCAAAATTTGCATGGTAACGTTGTATGCACACAGCCCATGAAATCTCAGGTCTTTAAAAGTTTTACCTCACTCCTGAGAGCCTGGCCACTAATAAAATCACAAAGCATTGATATCCTTAAAAAAACAAACTTCTAAAGTGGGAAAACTAAAAAAAGGGACATAAAGGTTCGACCCCACGGTAGTGTGAATAAGGCCTTAGAAAACCCCATTTAAAAATCTTGTTTTCACCCTTGCCTTTCAACCATGTCCATAACCAACAGTGGAGTCTGGTGGAGGACCAGTGCAAGTTTAGGGATGTGGAACAACATCTAAAGTTGGTGACATGGTTTATTTGCCTCATAAGTACAAGCAAATGTACAAGATCATATAAAAACCTCAGAAAAAGACAGGGCAACAATTCTACAAGAAGATCACAGATGCTCCAGACCGCCTTCACTCTTGTTCATGCACACTATATTGTCCAGTTAAATGAAACAATTCCAATGAATATTTTTTGGGGAGGACACGCAAATAGAAATCACAATGTGTAATACACCATCTAGTGGTGAGAAGTAGTATTGACTACAAGTGATCCGTATTCCGCTTTTATCACAAGTGACTGGCACTCAGCCAGTGTACCATAAAGGACCATCTATTCTTTTCTGATTAGTCACATTTCCCAGCATTGGGAATTTCTTGCATCATTTTGCCATTTTAACTGTTTTATAGCTGCAGGCTAATCACATGCTATATCGCTGCATGATGACAGTGGCCCTGTAATGTGACATGACACCCTATCCCATTGGAAAGCATTCGTTGTGAATCAATGCCACTAAAGCGCAATGATTGCAAAGTGTTACGTATGGTCTGTACAAGGAAAGCATGGGGTGACTGGATTGGGGCTAGAGATATTATGAAGTGGGCCAAAATAAATCTGATGAGAGCTATAGGTGGGCGGTATATTGTTGTTTATCATGTCATTAGTTGCTTGGCCCTCAATCACTGTCTGACTGCTACTCTGACCTTTATTATGGATCCATAGCCCATAGAATTTTATTATACTTCTGTGTGCCTTCCTATTTTTATATGGAGGTGATTTGGATTCTGTAAGAAAATTTATATAGTGTAAAAATAACTATACTATAATTATAAGAGCAATGCATTATGGTACTCAAATAACAGTGCCATTCATTGGTCACATAACACTTAAACGCCAGTTGCCTAAATAAAAATACTATGCAGTGCCGCCGCCACCACCACCACCATACACTAAAAAACGCGCTATACAGTTCCTTAGTAACAGTGCCACACATGCCAGGTCCAGACTGTTAATCTGCCCAACCTACAAGTCACCAGGGCCATGCACAAGACGTAAGTGTTCCGGAACAGGCGGCGTGATGATGATACTGCATCACGCTGCCTGTGCCGGAGTACAGAATGAAAGAATAACAGAGGATTCTTCTGCGGCGTGATAATACTATGCAGAGTGCTGTGTAGACCTGGTATCTGACCACTGTATGGTCACTGTATGGTCTGCACCATGATAATACTCTGCAGAGTGCTGTGTAGACCTGGTATCTGACCACAGTATGGTCACTGTATGGGCTGCACCATGATAATACTCTGCAGAGTGCTGTGTAGATCTGGTATCTGACCACGGTATGCTCACTGTATGGTCTGCACCATGATAATACTCTGCAGAGTGCTGTGTAGACCTGGTATCTGACCACAGTATGGTCACTGTATGGTCTGCACCATGATAATACTCTGCAGAGTGCTGTGTAGACCTGGTATCTGACCACAGTATGGTCACTGTATGGTCTGCACCATGATAATACTCTGCAGAGTGCTGTGTAGATATGGTATCTGACCACAGTATGCTCACTGTATGGTCTGCACCATGATAATACTCTGCAGAGTGCTGTGTAGACCTGGTATCTGACCACAGTATGCTCACTGTATGGTCTGCACCATGATAATACTCTGCAGAGTGCTGTGTAGACCTGGTATCTGACCACGGTATGGTCACTGTATGGTCTGCACCATGATAATACTCTGCAGAGTGCTGTGTAGACCTGGTATCTGACCACAGTATGGTCACTGTATGGTCTGCACCATGATAATACTCTGCAGAGTGCTGTGTAGATTTGGTATCTGACCACAGTATGCTCACTGTATGGTCAGCACCATGATAATACTCTGCAGAGTGCTGTGTAGACCTGGTATCTGACCACAGTATGGTCACTGTATGGTCTGCACTATGATAATACTCTGCAGAGTGCTGTGTAGACCTGGTATCTGACCACCGTTTGGTCACTGTATGGTCTGCACCATGATAATACTCTGCAGAGTGCTGTGTAGATCTGGTATCTGACCACAGTATGCTCACTGTATGGTCTGCACCATGATAATACTCTGCAGAGTGCTGTGTAGACCTAGTATCTGACCACAGTATGGTCAGTGTATGGTCTGCACTATGATAATACTCTGCAGAGTGCTGTGTAGAGCTGGTATCTGACCACAGTATGGTCACTTTATGGTCTGCCCCATGATAATACTCTGCAGAGTGATGTGTAGACCTGGTATCTGACCACTATATGGTCACTGTATTGTCTGCACCATGATGGTAATACTCTGCAGAGTGATGTGTAGACCTGGTATCTGACCATAATATTGTCACTGTATGATCTGCACCATGATAATATTCTGCAGAGTGATGTGTAGACCTGGTATCTGACCACAGTATGGTCACTATATGGTCTGCGGCGTGATAATACTCTGCAGAGTGTTGTGTAGACCTGGTATCTGACCACCGTATGGTCTGCACCATGATAATACTCTGCAGAGTGATGTGCAGACCTAGTATCTGACCACTATATGGTCACTGTATGGTCTGCACCATGATAATACTCTGCAGAGTGCTGTGTAGACCTGGTATCTGACCACCGTATGGTCACTGTATGGTCTGCACTATGATAATACTCTGCAGAGTGCTGTGTAGACCTGGTATCTGACCACTGTATGGTCACTGTATGGTCTGTACCATGATAATACTCTGCAGAGTGCTGTGTAGACCTGGTATCTGACCACAGTATGGTCACTGTATGGTCTGGACTATGATAATACTCTGCAGAGTGCCGTGTAGACCTGGTATCTGACCACTATATGGTCACTGTATGGTCTGCACCATGATAATACTCTGCAGAGTGCTGTGTAGACCTGGTATCTGACCACCGTATGGTCACTGTATGGTCTGCACCATGATAATACTCTGTAGAGTGCTGTGTAGACCTGGTATCTGATCACTATATGGTCACAGTATGGCGGTATTATTGGTTATATTAGTCTTTCTGTAGCGGTAGTGTACACTTGTCCCAGACTGAAAGAGCCAGTGTATGCCGGGCCCTGACCATGGGATTTTGTGTTTCTGTGTTAAACATTTATTTTCTGATGTGGGTACATATTTAATAGAGTGGCAAGGAGTGTGACCAAGTTAAGCAAACTTTTCTGTAGCGCGCATTACTTGCCGCTATTTTTCTGCGGTGCGGAGGGGGCAGGGCAATTTTGTTTGTGGGCTGATGAAGTTTGTGTGCGAAGGCTGCTTTTTAGTCCCGGTCTGGTCTTAAATTATACCGATATACAGTGACCAGATACATTTATATACAGTATAGAGCTGGTATCTTACAACCGTGCTTTATGTCCAAATGGCCAAATAAAATGACTATACAATTAATAGCCAAGCCATCTGTGTCATCCTTTTATGCAGCTGATGTGCCCCGTGTGAGTGCACAGGACCCACACCCCTAAGGCCGACCCTGCATATAGTATTGCATGTTGTAGTACAGATGTATTTTCACCTAAAAGCATTGCTTCAAATGGAGAACACAGTGCTGGTGAAAAATGTGTAGGTACTCAGTGGTGCCACTGTAGAGGGTCCATGCATATGGTAATGCCATGTGCATGGACCCTAAGGGTATGTGCACACGTAGTGACCAAAAACGTCTGAAAATACAGAGCTGTTTTCAAGGGAAAACAGCCCCTGATTTTCAGACGTTTTTTGAGCAACTCGCATTTTTCGCTGCGTTTTTCGCGCCGTTTTCACGCCGTTTTTTACCTCCATTTTTGGAGCTGTTTTCATTGGAGTCTATGAGAAAACAGCTCCAAAAACGTCCAAAGAAGTGTCCTGCACTTCTTTTGACGAGGCTGTATTTTTACGCGTCGTCGTTTGACAGCTGTCAAACGACGACGCGTAAATGACAAGTCGTCTGCACAGTACGTCGGCAAACCCATTCAAATGAATGGGCAAATGTTTGCCGACGTATTGTAGCCCTATTTTTAGACGTAAAACGAGGCATAATATGCCTCGTTTACGTCTGAAAATAGGTCGTGTGAACCCAGCCTTAGGCTAAATCCACGTCAGATTTTCTGCAGAATATTTAATTCGCAGGAATCAGCAGGGAAATCCGTAAAACCAATCCGCACAAAATCTTGCAGATTTTGATATGGATTTTGTTGCAGATTTGCTGTTCGCTGCGGCAAACAGTGTGGATTTGCCCTCGCAGAATCTGAATTTTAATTTTCCGTCATTTAAAATCCGCAGCAGTGAATTTTGCTGCGAAGCTGCATGTAATCCGCAGCTGCAGATCTGAAGGTAATCTGCAGCTGCAGATCTGAAGGTAATCTGCAGCAAAATCCGCAAAACTAGATTGCGTGTGGATTTCATTGCATAATTTTTGCTTTCCCATTTCTGTGCAAAAGCCACAACAGAATTGACATGCTGAGGATTTTAAAATCTGCACTGCAGGTCAAATTCCACTTGCCTGGTACTGTAATCCGGTATAGATTTTACCTGCACAAATCAACGGTTAAATCCACAACCTTTTCGACCTGTGCGGATTTACCCTTAGGCCAGGCCAGAAGTTGTGGATGATTTCCACAGAGAATTTTGCCCCAAATGCACGGCTAATTTGTGATGACTTTGTGGCAATATCTGCATGTGTTACATGCAGATTTTGCAGCGGATATTACCTAATGCATTGCAAAGGGTGAACTCCACTGTAAAAATCTGCAGCTTTTCCGCAGAAGAATGGATTTCAAAATCTGCAGCATGCTCTGATTTTCATGCAGATTTCTTTCCGCTACAAGTGGAGGGGGTTTTGATTACCCCATCCACTTGTATTCTACTGTAAATTGCTTGCAGATTCCGCACCGCAAATCCACAGCCATATCCACCATGTCTGGACCTGGCCTTAGTGTTTTCTCAGCATAGCAATGAAACTGAGGACTATAGGAATGTAGAAATCTCATGTTACATTTCACACACTTGGAAATGCACAGTCTTGATGAAAATGCAATGCATCTGAGGAGGTTATGATACATTGTAGTGTGCAGCGCCTGATGATCTATGTACGTGTGAAAATTTACTAAAGGGGGATCAGACGGACAAAGCCGATCTCGTGTAGGTGATGCAGAGTAAAGGGACGCTTAAAGGGGTTGTCCAGGCACCAACAACTGATGACCTATCTACAGGATAGGTCATCAGTATATGATCGGTGGGGGTCCGACACCCGGACCCCGCACCGATTAGCTGCTCCGGCTGCCTCCTGGCGCTGGATGTTATGCAGTATGCAGAGCCGGAAGCAAATGGCTTCACTTGAATATGAACAGAGCTGCAGCTTGGCCGTTATTCTGTGACTGGAGCCATCTGCTTCCGGCATGGACATCCGGTGCCCGGAGGCAGCTAGAGAAGCTGATCGGTGCGGAGTCCGGGTGTTGGACACCCACCGATCATATACTGTGGATAGGTCATCAGTATGAAAAAATGTCTCGTTCCCGGACAACCCCATTAAATACTGTAAGTCCACTTTTATAAAACAGCTGATTCCATGCAAATACTATAATGAGGAAGAGCAGCCAGGATCTCAGACTGTAATCCCCATCATTCACATAGGAACTCCACTCCTTCTCAATAGCAGATATGTGTGTATGGGAGGTTCAGGACTTGCCGGACGTGTTTGTGGATTATTCGATAGCCCATACACCTTGTAAATAAATGTATTCTGTAATAAGTGAATGTGTGGGAACGCCTCACCAGGAGAGCGGCCACACCCAGTGGCCTGGGACTGTCAGCAACTGTCAATAGCAAAACACACAAGGTGCAGGGACAGGTGCACATCCTGCTCAGGGCGCGGTGACACATGTAAAGTCGCTGTGCAAACAACACCAGTCCAGCGTGTACTGTAACCCTTAATGACAACCTCCGGTCTCGAGACAAACTTTTAAATATGATGGTGTATGTGGAGTAATAATATTTGAGTCCGTTCTTTTAGGGTTCCCTATGTGCTGTCCCATAATGGCTGCAGTGCTTCTTAGAATACGAGTCTGAGACACTCCCACTGTTCTCAGATTGGCCAGAGCTGCTCACGTGAACAGTTCCGTCCAATCCATGAATAGAGGGAGTGTCTTAGACCCAGTCTGAGAAGCGATGCGGCCATTTTGATGCAACACTTGGCTGTTTGTTGCAGGTTTTACATCCCCATAGAAACACAGACTTCTAGGTAAGTCTGTTTTTTTAAATTTTTCCGTAGTTGCGATTTTTGTGGCGTAATCGATGTGAATACGCCGCAAAAGTCGCAGCACTTGACTTTTTGTTGTGCGTTTTGCATGCTGATTGATTTCAATGGGGAAAACCTACAACAGAAAATCAACAAAAACGCATCATAAATTGACATGCTGCGGATTTAAATTCCGCAAAGCAGGTCAATTTATTAATTTTTACACTACGGTTTTTTTCCGCAGCATGGGCATGAGATTTTCTGAATCTCATCCACTTTGATGCTACTGTAAATGCTGCGGAATTTCCACACAGAATTTAATTGCGGAAATTCCGCAGCGTTTACGCAACGTGGGAACCCGACCTAACATCTTGACGAATGTCCTGAGGCCTCCACTCCTTCCTCAGGGCGATTAATAGAAGGACTAATGTTAGGAAAGTTTTAAATTCATGATTACTTTATCTAATGAAGACTAAAAATGTGCATGCAAGCTTATCTGTAAAAGCCTTGACTAACAAAATGTCTAATATGTTTTATTGTTAAGATAACTGATATTATATATGAGGAAGTAGCTGAATTCCTAAAAAGGGAGATTAGAATTTCCAGACAGAGGTTTAACTTCTAATTAGTTTAATTAGATGTCAATTGTGATATATGAAGCAAAATGTATCAAGAACTAGTCCAGACATGTTAGGGTATGTTCACACGGCCTATTTTCGGCCGTTTTTCGGGCCATAAATGCCTGAAAAATGCCCGAAAAATCGGAAGCAGAACGCCTCCAAACATCTGCCCATTGATTTCAATGGGAAAACAGCGTTCTGTTCCGACGGAGCGTTTTTTGCGGCGTTTTTTTACGCGTAAAGAAACGGCCACGAAAAAGAAGTGCAGGACACGTCTTGGGACGTTTTTGGAGCCGTTTTCCATAGAATCTATTGAAAAAAAAACGTCCGTAAAAAAACGCTGCGAAAATCGCAAGTGCCACAAAAAACGTCTGAAAATCAGGAGCTGATTTCTCTTGAAAACAGCTCTGTATTTTCAGACGTTTTTGACTAATGTGAACATACCCTTATTCTCAGAATATGTATAAAAACGGTGTCATTCAGAATAGATGCAGACATTTTGCCATCATGTCTCCTTATCGATAAGAATAAAAGAAGCGCATCTCTATTCAGATGACTCCTTGAATCTCTTTGATAAGAACATACATTTTTCTATCAACTAACTACAAGTCTATAAGACTTGGAGCAATCAACTGGCACCGGGGCACTGATTTATATGTTACTGACTTGTTATTTAGGGTTTGTATCGTGGTATTATTCGGTGCGATTATTTGGATACTGCTATTGTTGCGCTGTCATTTTGTGCTACAGTTTGTAATTTTTACATTTGTAGCTTTTGTTTTGTCATTTTTTTATTTACTTTTTCATAAATACAAAACCACATTATACAATATGTTTCAAACAATGTCGGCTATAAGCGCCGACAATTAGAAAAGTTACATAATATCTAATATATGTGCAAAATCGCTATTACCAAACTGATTTTCAGACATTATCTGTAGAGGAAACAATAAGATATCAAATTCTAGTTATATATCCTTTAACCCCCAAAAGAGCATGACGAGATGGAAAATAGAAAGAGAGGAAAGAGTATAAAAAAGAAAAAGTAAAGTAGGGGGTTAACATTTTAGTTTTCCCAACACTCATAGAGATACATTATTTTCCCTACGCTGATTCTTCCTGAAGCTACATGTTTCAAAAGAGATCATCTCATCAAATAATTTCTTCCATATTGCCACTTTTGGAGAATTTTTGGCCAACCAATTTTTGGCAAAGCAATATTTTGTGATATATAATAAAGAGTTGATAAACATAGTGGTCTGCCATGTACCCGGGGCAGATTCCCACAGGCCCAACACACAATTGTTAACGGACAATTGCACAGGAAGATCATAAATTGAATCAATATGTTCTATAACTTTTTGCCAAAAACGGAATAGTTTTGGACAGCGCCACAAGAGGTGAACTAGGTCTACGTCTTGTTCTCCACATTAAGACAGATTGAGGAGTCACGTTTACCGATTTTATACAGAAAGTTAGGCGTATAATATATCCTGTGTAATATTTAGTATTGTACCAAATTATATGAAGAGCTTAGCCTAGAACTAGCTAGAGTAGTCCAAATTTCCTCCCATTGTGTCTTAGGGCCTGTTCACATCACCGTTCGCTTTCCGTTCCGGGGTTCCGTCTGAGGTTTCCGAATCAATAGCGGAGTCGACTGCGCTATTGATTCCGTCGGAAAACCGGAAACCTGCTGGAATGGTGACGAACGGAAACCATTAGCGATGTTTCCGTCACCATTGATATCAGTGGTGACTGAAACGGAAGCTGTGGTTTCACTTTCACTTTCCGTTGCGGGGTTCACCCGACAGAAACCTCAGATGGAACCCCGGAGCGGAAAGCGAACGGTGATGTAAACAGGCCCTTAGCGATAGTGCCTAAATCCCTAGACCATTTAAATCTTTTATCCTCAAGCAAGTCACTGTTTAAGGTGACAGTCCAAAGATTTTTTTTATAAATTTTCCCTAAACAACCCTTTCTAGTTTTTGTGTTTTCCAAACAATAAAAAAAATACAAATTATTCACATTGAGTGACTCCATATTGTCATTCAGTGCATAAAAGCCATTTAACCCCTTAGTGGCCAGCCTATTTTAGGCCTTAACCCCTTAAGGACGCAGCCTAGTTTTGGCCTTAAGGCTCAGAGCCCATTTTTCAAATCTGACATATTTCACTTTATGTGGTAATAACGTCGGAATGCTTAAACCTATCCAAGCGATTCTGAGACTGTTTTCTCGTGACACATTGGGCTTCATGTTCGTGGTAAAATTTGGTCGATATATTCAGTGTTTATTGGGGAAAAATTGCAAAATTTAGAGAAAATGTTGAAAAAATTGAATTTTTCAGAATTTAAATGCATCTGCTTGTAAAACAGACGGTTATACCACCCAAAATAGTTAGTAGTTCACATTTCCCATATGTCTACTTTAGATTGGCAGCGTGTTTTGAACATTCTTTTATTTTTCTTGGACGTTACAAGGCTTAGAACATAAACCGCAATTTCTCATATTTTTAAGAAAATTTCAAAAGCTTTTTTTTTAAGGTACCTCTTCAGTTCTGAAGTGGCTTTGAGGGGCCTATGTATTAGAAACCCCCATAAAACACCCCATTTTAAAAACTAGACCCCTCAAAGAATTCAAAACAGCATTTAGAAAGTTTTTTAACCCTTCAGGCATTTCACAAGAATTAAAGCAAAGTGGAGGTGAAATTTGCAAATTTCATTTTTCTTGCTGTATTTCAATTTTATTCAATTTTTTTTCTGTAACACAGAAGCTTTTACCAGAGAAACACTACTAAATATGTATTGTCCAGATTCTGCAATTTTTAGAAATGTCCCACATGTGGCTCTAGTGCGCTCGTGGACTAAAACAGAAGCCCCAGAAGCAAAGAAGCACCTAGTGCATTTTGAGTCCTCTTTTTTATTAGAATATATTTTAGGCAGCATGTCAGGTTTGAAGAGGTGTTGAGGTGCCAAAACAGGAGGAATCCCCCAAAAGTGACCCTATTTTGGAAACTGCACCCCTCAAGGAATTAATTTATGGTTGTTGTTACCATTTTGACCGCACAGTTTTTTCACAGCACGTATTTGAATTGGGCTGTGAAATGAAAAAAATTTAATTTTTTCCAATAAGATGTAATTTTTTATCAATATTTCTTATTTTCACAAGGAACAAAATACCTCATTTTGTTGCCCAATTTGTCCTAAGTGCGGCAGTACCCCATTTGTGTTGATAAACTGCCGTTTGGGCCCATGGGAGGGCTCAGAAGGAAAGGAGCGCTATTTGATCTTTGTAGTCCAGATTTTGCTGGATTGGTTTTCGGGTGCCATGTCGCATTTGAAAAGCCCCAGAGGTATCAAAGCAATGGAAACCCACCAGAAGTGACCCCATTTTGGAAACTACACCCCTCAAGGAATTAATTTATGGTTGGTGTTACCATTTTGACCGCACAGTGTTTTCACAGCACCTATTTGAATTGGGCTGTGAAATGAAAAAAATTTCATTTTTTCCAATAAGATGTAATTTTTTATCAATATTTCTTATTTTCACAGGGAACAAAATACCCCATTTTGTTGCCCAATTTGTCCTTAGTGCGGCAATACCCCATTTGTGTTGATAAACTGCCGTTTGGGCCCATGGGAGGGCTCAGAAGGAAAGGAGCGCTATTTGTTCTTTGGAGTCCAGATTTTTCTGGATTGGTTTTCGGGTGCCATGTCGCATTTGCAGAGCCCCAGAGGTATCAAAGCAATGGAAACCCACCAGAAGTGACCCCATTTTGGAAACTACACCCCTCAAGGAATTCATTTATGGGTGTTGTGACCATTTTGACCCCATAATTTTTTCACAGAACTTATTTGAATTGGGCTGGGAATTAAAACAAAAATTAATATTTTCCAATAATATGTAGTTTTGGCTGAACATTTCTTATTTTCACAAGAAATAAAATACCCCATTCTGTTGCGCAATTTGTCCTGAGTGCCGCAATACCCCATTTGTGGTGATAAACTGCGGTTTGGGCCCATGGGAGGGCTCAGAACGAAAGGACCACCATTTGGCCTACTGGGGATTTTTTGGTGCGAAGTCATGTATGCAGAAGCACCTGAGGTACCAGTACAGTTGAAACTCGAAGGAAGTGACCCCGTTTAAAAAACTACACCCTTAAGGCATTCATCTAGAGGTGTAGTGAGCATTTTGACCGGAGACATACACCCCATAAACTGTAATATTGGTTCTCACGGGTACGACAATACCCTCAATGTGGCTGTTATCAGCTGCCTGGGCACGCAGCAGGGCTCAGAAGGGAAAGATGAGGGGGATAAGCTGTGCGGAGTGCATCAGGGTAAGTAAAACTGGGGTAAATTATAAACCAAGGGATGTATGATAAATGTTAAAACACTCTTTCATGCAGAGCTCTGGTTTTTCGGGACACGCGTCACATTGGTATATTGTGTACTCCCTTATCCCCCTCTTATAGCAGACTTTGCACCTCTATTGACTTTTTCCCTTCTTGCCAGTTTGGGGAACTTCTCCTGGAAAGTGTTGCCCTGGTACGATGTGTGTGGCCCCGCTTCCAGAAGTACTGGGTGTCCCCCTTCTTGGTCCCTAAAGATTAGATTCTTGATAATCACCTCTTGAAATTCCATGAAAGTTCCTGTCTGGCCTGTACATCGATGTAGCATGTACACATTGTACAAAGCCATCGGTATGATGTGCCCGGCCAGCTTCTTATACCACACCTAGTGGATTTTGAGCCCTCCTTTTTATTAGGCACCATGTCCGGTTTGAAGAGGTCTTGTGGTGCCAAAACAGTGGAAACCCCCCAAAAGTGACCCCATTTTGGAAACTAGACCCCTTGAGGAATTCATTGCAGTTTTCATGGGGTGCACGCATGATCAGTTTTTATTCTGTTTTTAAGAGGCGTGGTGACTAAAAAACAGCAATTCTACTATTGTTTTTTTATTTTATTTTTTTTACAGCGTGCACCGTGCGCTATAAATGACACATTGACTTTATTCTGCGGGGCGATACGATTACGGCGATACCGGATGTTTATAGTTTTTTTTTATGTCTTATGGAGTTTGCACAATAAAATACGTTTTGTAAACAATCATTCACTTTTTGTGTTGCCTTATTCTAAGAGCCATAACGTTTTTATTTTTCCATCAATAAAGCCGTGCGAGGACTTATTTTTTGTGTAACGAACTGTAGTTTCAATCAGTACCATTTTTAGGTACATGCGACTTTTTGATCTCTTTTTATTCCATTTTTTGGGAGGTGAAGTGACCAAACAATTGTGATTCTGGTACGGTTTATTATTATTTTCTTTTACGGCGTTCACCGTGCGGGATAAATAACGAAATAATTTTGTATTTCAGGCCGTTACGGATGCGGCGATACCAATTATGTATAGTTTATTTGTTTGTTTATATATTTTTATTAATAATGAAGGACTGATAAGGGAAAAAAGGGGATTTTTACTTTAATTACTTTTAAAACTTTTATTTTCTTATTTTTACACATCTTTTTTTTACTTTATTACTTTGTCCCACTAGGGGACTTTAGGGCAGGAGGCCCTGATCGCTATTCTAATACACTGCACTACATGCATAGTGCAGTGTATTAGAGCTGTCAGCTACTCACTGACAGCAAGCATAGTGGGTCCTGACTTCGTCAGGACCCAATAGGCTTCCGTCGATGGCATAGCCGGACGCCATTGTTTGGTGTCCGGTTGCCATAGTCACCATCGCCAGCCGCTATCGTGTAGCAGGCCGGCGATTGTAGCTTAACCCCTAAAAAGCCGTTATCACTATTGAACACGGTTTTTAAGGGGTTAATTAGCAGGGACACAGCGATCGGTCCCTGCTGTAGGAGCTGTGACAGCTGCTGAACAAGACAGCAGCTGTCACAGCTCCTGTATGTGTCGGGAGGACGGCTGAAATGGCCGTTACTCCCGCGACGTAATAGTCCGTCGCTGAGCGCGAACGTTACACTTCCCGCGACGGATTATTACGCCGCTGAGCGTTAAGGGGTTAAGGGGTTAATGACCTAGCCATTTTTTTAAGTTTTTCCATCGTCTCAAAGAGCAATAACTTTCTTCTTTTTGCGTTGGCATAGCTGTATAAGGACTTGTTTTTTGCGGTACAAGTTGTAATTTTAAATAGCACCATTTTGGGGCTCATATAATTTATTGATTAACATTTATTAACTTTTTTCGGGGGGGGGGTGTAGAAAAAAACAACAATTTCGCCACTCTTTTTTGCGTTCTAAATTTACCGTGTGGTATAAATAACACACTAATTTTATTCAGCGGGTCGTTACGATTGTAACCATACCAAATTTATGTCGATTTTTTTATGTTTTACTACTTTTACACAGTAAAAACACTTTTTTTTAAAAAAATATTTGTTTTTGAAGAGCCATAACTTTTTTATTTTTCTGCCAATGCAGCTGTATGAGGGCTTGTTTTTTTTTTTGCAGGACAGCTTGTAGTTTTTATTGGTGCCATTTTGGAGTAGATGTGACTTTCTGATCACTTTTTATTACATTTTTTTTAAGGCAGGAGTCACAGAAAACAGCAATTCTTGCATTTGATTTGTTACGGCGTTTTTACGGCATTCGCCGAACAGGTTAAATAATATATTAACTTTATAGTTGGAGTCGTTACGGATAATAATTAATAATAAAGCATTTTGTAAGGGAAAAAGTGGGTTTTTCATTTTTTTTTTATAATTAACATTATTAGGCCTCCGGCTGCCATAGAAGACACCGACACCCTGCGATCTTATTGTAGGATGCCAGTGGGGTGAGAGAGGGAGCTATTGAGTGCCGCATCTGCGGGGTTAAACGGGTGAGATCGATACTGATATCAATCTCGCCCGCTTGGGCAGGGCTGCTCCCAGGCCTAAGCTACCTCTGGAAGCTGAGAGCAGGGAAATTTAACGGCTCCCTGCTCTGTTTATTTCTTATGATGCAGCGCCGCAAAAAGGTGTATGTATTGGAATAAAGCCCATTAGGGGCCACCGTGAAAAGGCGTATTGGCGGTCACTAACGGGTTAAGTGATTAAAACTGATGATTTTACCGTTATCCAATACATGTGATGATTTAGTGATGCCTTTTTTAACTCAAAAGGCAGGTGTCGTCAGTTCCCTGACTTCTTTAACCCCTTCCCGCTCCTGGACGTACTATTAGGTCATGGCAGCTGTATCGTTCGCGCTCCATGACCTAATAGTACGTCTCGGGAGTAACGGCCGTTTCGGCCGTCCTCCCGACGCATACAGGAGCTGTGACAGCTGCTATCTTGTTCAGCAGCTGTCACAGCTCCTACAGTGGGGACCGATCCCTGTGTCCCCGCTGATTAACCCCTTAAAAGCCGCGTTCTATAGAGATCGCGGCTTTTTAGGGGTTAAGCTGCCATCGCCGGCCTGCTACGCGATAGCGGCCGGCGATGGTGACTATGGCAACCGGACACCAAACAATGGCGTCCGGCTATGCCATAGACGGAAGCCTAGTGGGTCCTGACAACGTCAGGACCCACTATGCTTGCTGTCAGTGAGTAGCTGACAGTTCTAATACACTGCACTACGCATGTTGTGCAGTGTATTAGAATAGCGATCAGGGCCTCCTGCCCTCATGTCCCCTAGTGGGACAAAGTAATACAGTAAAAAAAAAGTTTAAAAAAGATGTGTAAAAATAAGAAAATAAAAGTTTTAAAAGTATTAAAAGTAAAAATCCCCCTTTTTACCTTATCAGTCCTTTATTATTAATAAAAATATATAAACAAACAAATAAACTATACATAATTGGTATCGCCGCGTCCGTAATGGCCTGAACTACAAAATTATTTCGTTATTTATCCCGCACGGTGAACGCCGTAAAAGAAAATAATAATAAACCGTACCAGAATCACAATTGTTTGGTCCCTTCACCTCCCAAAAAATGGAATAAAAAGAGATCAAAAAGTCGCATGTACCGAAAAATGGTACTGATCGAAACTGCAGTTCGTTACGCAAAAAATAAGTCCTCGCACGGCTTTATTGATGGAAAAATAAAAAAGTGCTGGCTCTTAGAATAAGGTAACACAAAAAGTGAATGATTGTTTACAAAACGTATTTTATTGTGCAAACGCCATGACATTAAAAAAACCTATAAACATCTGGGATCGCCGTAATCGTTTCGCCCCGTAGAACAAAGTGAATATGTCATTTATAGCGCACGGTGCACGCAGTAAAAAAAAAAGAATACAAAAACAATAGTAGAATTGCTGTTTATTAGTCACCACGCCACCTAAAAATAGAATAAAAACTGATCAAAAAGCCACATGCACCCCAAGAAAACTACAATGGATTCCTCAAGGGGTCTAGTTTCCAAATTGGGGTCACTTTTGGGGGGTTCCCAATGTTTTGGCACCACAAGACCTCTTCAAACCGGACATGGTGCCTAATAACAAAGAGGCCTCAAAATCCACTAGGTGCTCCTTTGCTTCGGAGGCCGGTGCTTCAGTCCATTACCGCCCGAGGGCCACATTTGGGATATTTCTCAAAACTGCAGAATCTGGGCAATAAGTATTGAGTTGCGTTTCTCTGATAAATCCTTTTGTGTTATAAAAAAAATGGTATAAAGAGGATTTTATGACAAAAAAAAAATGTATATCTCTACATTGCTCTAAATTTCTGTGAAACACCTAAAGGGTTCATAAACTTTCTAAATGCTGTTGTGAATACTTTGAGGGGTCTAGTTTCTAAAATGTGGTATTTGATAGGGGTTTCTAATATATGGGCCCCTCAAAGCAACTTCAGAACTGAACTGTAACCTAAAAAAATAAATAAATGAGGCAATACTTTGCTTCTTACATTATACTGATAATGAGCCGTGCCCACCCCGAGATGACCCCAGTTTTGACCGTTTGTATAAACAGAGACCCCTATTAGACCGTTCCAGTGCCCGGTTTTCCCAAGCATTCACCCCGAGAAGTGTATTTCATCTATTGATGAGTCCCTGGTACATTTTAAAGGGAGGGTTCAATTCCGTGAGTACCTGCCGGGTAAGAGGGCAAGGTATGGCGTGAAGATGTATAAGCTGTGAGAGTGCATCAGGGTATACCTACAGGTTTAGGATATATGAAGGAAAGGCCACCCCCAAACCAGACTGCATCCTGGACTACAATAGGTACATGGGGAGGGGTGGACTTGTAAGATCAAGCCCTGAAGCCCTACAGCGCCATGCGGTGTGGTATAAGAAGCTGGCCGGGCACATCATACAGATGGCTTTGTACAATGCGTACGTGCTACGTCGATGTGCAGGCCAGACGGGAACTTTCCTGGAATTTCAAGAGGTGATTATCAAGAACCTAATCTTTAGGGACCAAGAAGGGGGGGCACCCAGTACTTCTGGAAGCGGGGCCACACGCATCGTACCAAGGCGGCAACACTTTCCAGGAGAAGTTCCCCAAACTGGCAAGAAGGGAAAAAGTCAAAAGAGGTGCAAAGTCTGCTATAAGGGATGACACAATATATCAATGTGACACGTGTCCCGAATAACCAGAGCTCTGTATGAAAGTCAGTTTTAAAATTGATCATACATCCCTTGGATTATAATTTACCCCAATTTTACTTACCCTGATGCACTCCGCACAGCTTATCCCCCCTCGTCTTTCCCCTCTGAGCCCTGCTGTGTGCCCAGGCAGCTGATAACAGCCACATGTAGGGTATTGCCATACCCGGGAGAACCCACATTACAGTTTATGGGGTGTATGTGTCCGGTCAAAATGCTCACTACACCTCTAGATGAACGCCTTAAGGGTGTAGTTATTAAAACGGGGTCACTTCTTGCGGGTTTCAACTGTACTGGTACCTCAGGTGCTTCTGCATACATGACTTCGCACTAGAAAATCCCCAGTAGACCAAATGGTGGTCCTTTCCTTCTGAGCCCTCCCATTGGCCCAAACGGCAGTTTATCGCCACAAATGGGGTATTGCGGCACTCAGAACAAATTGCGCAACAGAATGGGGTATTTTGTTTCTTGTGAAAATAAGAAATTTTCAGCCAAAACTACAACTTTTGTTTTCATTCCCAGCCCAATTCAAATAAGTTCTTTGAAAAAACTATGGTGTCAAAATGGTCACAACACCCATAAATGAATTCCTTGAGGGGTGTAGTTTCCAAAATGGGGTCATTTGTGGTTGGTTTCTATTGCTTTGATACCTCTGGGGCTCTGCAAATGCGACATGGCACCCGAAAACCAATCCAGCAAAATCTGGACTCCAAAGAACACACAGCGCTGCTTTCCTTCTGAGCCCTCCCATGGGCCCAAACGGCAGTTTATTGCCACAAATGCGGTATTGCTGCACTCAGGAGAAATTGGGCAACAAAATTGAGTATTTTGTTCCCTGTGAAAATAAGAAATTTTGATAAAAAATTACATCTTATTGGAAAAAATGTAATTTTTTAAGGTCACAGCCCAATTGAAATAGGTGCTGTGAAAAAACTGTGTAGTCAAAATGCTAACAACAACCATACATGAATTCCTTGAGGGGTGTAGTTTCCAAAATGGGGTCACTTTTGTTGGGTTTCCATTGGTTTGATAACTCTGAGGCTCTGCAAATGCGACATGGCACCCGAAAACCAATCCAGCAATATCTGGACTCCAACAAACATATAGCGCTCCTTTCCTTCTGAGCCCTCCCATGGGCCCAAACGGCAGTTTATCACCACAAATGGGGTATTGCCACACTAAGGACAAATTGGGGAACAAAATGGGGTATTTTGTTCCCTGTGAAAATAAGAAATTTTGATCACAAATGACATTTTATTGGAAAAAATGAAATTTTTTTCATTTCACAGCCCAATTCAAATACGTGCTGTGAAAAAACTGTGCGGTCAAAATGGTAACAACAACCATAAATGAATTCCTTAAGGGGTGTAGTTTCCAAAATGGGGTCACTTTTGGGGGATTCCTACTGTTTTGGCACCTCAACACCTCTTCAAACCTGGCATGCTGCCTAAAATATATTCTAATAAAAAAGAGGACTCAAAATGTACTAGGTGCTTCTTTGCTTCTGGGGCTTGTGTTTTAGTCCACGAGAACACTAGAGCCACATGTGGGACATTTCTAAAAACTGCAGAATCTGGACAATACATATTTTGTAGTGTTTCTCTGGTAAAACCTTCTGTGTTACAGAAAAAAAATGAATAAAATTGAAATTCAGCAAGAAAAATGAAATTTGCAAATTTCACCTCCACTTTGCTTTAATTCCTGTGAAATGCCTGAAGGGTTAAAAAACTTTCTAAATGCTGTTTTGAATACTTTGAGGGGTCTAGTTTTTAAAATGGGGTGTTTTATCAGCGTTTCTAATACATAGGCCCCTCAAAGCCACTTCAGAACTCAAGAGGTACCTTATAAAAAGGCTTTTGAAATTTTCTTAAAAATATGAGAAATTGCTATTTATGTTCTAAGCCTTGTAACGTCCAAGAAAAATAAAAGAATGTTCAAAAAACGATGCCAATCTAAAGTAGACATATGGGAAATGTGAACTAGTAACTATTTTGGGTGGTATAACCGTCTGTTTTACAAGCAGATGCATTTCAATCAGGGGCGTAGCTAGAGGCTCATGGGCCCCGATGCAAAAATTCTTACTGGGCCCCCCCCCCCCCGCAAACTTCTCATGGCCTAAGTGACCCAACAATGCAGCACTAGCAGCCGGGGCGTCACTAAGGCTGGGTTCACACACACTATTTATGGACGTAATTCGGGCGTTTTAGCATTGAATTACGTCCGAAAATGCGGCTCAAAAGCGTCGGCAAACATCTGCCCATTCATTTGAATGGGTCTAACGATGTTCTGTGCCGACGGTCATTTTTTTTTACGCGCCGCTGTCAAAAGGCGGCGCGTAAAAAAGTGCCTGTCACTTCTTCAGACGTAAATGGAGCCGTTTTCCATGGACTCCATGGAAAACCAGCTTCAATTACTTCCGTAATGGACGCAGCAAAAGACGCCTGCACATGCCATTACGGCTGAAATTACGGTGCTGTTTTCTCCTGAAAACAGCACAGTAATTTCAGCCGTAACAGACGCTGCCGTGTGAACATACCCTCAGGGCTTAAAATGTCAGGAGAAATAGCCCCAATACATATGTGTCCGCCCCAAAAAAAAGTGTGTATATGAGACAGCATAGCATATCTATAGCACTACGACCCTATAAACTATGGATAGGATTAGATACAGTGGCTGAGCAGACAGTATCACACATGATAGGCTTAGATACAGTGGCTCAGAAGGCAGTATCACACATGATAGGATTAGATACACAGCTCAGCAGACAGTATCACACATGATGGGATTAGATACAGTGGCCCAGCAGACAGTATCACACATGATAGGATTAGATACAGTGGCTCAGCAGACAGTACCACACATGATAGGATTAGATACAGTGGCTCAGCAGACAGTACCACACATGATAGGATTAGATACAGTGGCTCAGCAGACAGTATCACACATGATAGGATTAGATACAGTGGCTCAGCAGACAGTACCACACATGATAGGATTAGATACAGTGGCTCAGCAGACAGTATCACACATGATAGGATTAGATACAGTGGCTCAGCAGACAGTATCACACATGATAGGATTAGATACAGTGGCTCAGAAGGCAGTATCACACATGATAGGATTAGATACACAGCTCAGCAGACAGTATCACACATGATAGGATTAGATACAGTGGCTCAGCAGACAGTACCACATGATAGGATTAGATACAGTGGCTCAGCAGACAGTATCACACATGATAGGATTAGATACAGTGGCTCAGCAGACAGTACCACACATGATAGGATTAGATACAGTGGCTCAGCAGACAGTACCACACATGATAGGATTAGATACAGTGGCTCAGAAGACAGTATCACACATGATAGGATTAGATACAGTGGCTCAGCAGACAGTATCACACATGATCGGATTAGATATAGGGCCCAGCAGACAGTATCATACATGATTGGATTAGATACACAGCTCAGCAGACTGTATCACACATGATAGGATTAGATACAGGGCCCAGCTCGCTGACATTGCGGATCCAGCGCTGGACCCAGGATAGGTAAGAATAATAATTTTGCTTCTTTATGTGTTACTGATTATTTTTGTGTGTTTGTGTTTTTTTTACAGGTTCGGTTGTTGGACTTCGGATACGAGGACTTCAATGACGGCGTTTTTTTTATTCTCAATAAAATGGTTAATGAGGGTTGTGTTTTTTTATTTCAATAAAATATTTTTTCTATGTGCTTGTATCTTTTTAAACTTTATTATCACCGCCTTAATAATGGCCGCTGGCTCATTAACAACCTCCATTACTAAGGCGGGGCTTAATGTTAGCCGGTGCAGAGGCAAACACTAACCCCAATTATTACCCCGGTACCCACCGCCACCAGGGGTACTGGGAAGAGCCGGGTACAAACCAGTACCCGACCATCTGTAGTGACGGGCAGGCACCGGGGTGGCCGCAGGCTGGTAGTATTAGGCTGGGGAAGGCCAAAAACAGTGGCCCTTCCCACCCTTGTAATGCTGCCTGCTGCTGCTGTGTTGTATCTGGCTGGTTATGAAAATTGGGGGGGACCCGACATCGTTCTTTCCAATTATTATTTTTTTTTTTAAATGACGTGGGGTCCCCCCCATTTTCATAACCAGCCAGATACAATAAAGCAGCAGCAGGCAGCATTACCAGGATGGGAAGGACCACTGTTTTTGGCCTTTCCCCTCCTGATAATACCAGCCTGCCACCACCCCTGTAGCCGACCATCACTACAGATGGTCAGGTACTGGATCGTACCCGGCTCTTCCCAGCACCCCTGGTGGCGGTGGGTACCGGGGTAATAAAGGGGGTTAGTGTTAGCCTCTGCATCCGCTAACACTAAGCCCCGTCTTAGCAATGGATGCTGTCAATGAGCCGGCGGCCATTACTAAGGCGGTAGTAATATAGTTTAAAAAAAAAAACACAAAGACAAAGAAAAAATATTTTATTGAAATAAAAAAAAAACCCACACAACCCTCATTAACCATTTTATTAATAAAAAAAAAGCTGTCATCGAAGTAGTCCTGGAATCCGCCGTAGTCCAACGACCGAACCTGTAAGAAAACACACAAAAAATGATTAGTAACACATGTGTTAGGGTATGTGCACACACACTAATTACATCCGTAATTGACGACGTATTTCGGCCGCAAGTCCCGGACCGAACACAGTACAGGGAGCCGGGCTCCTAGCATCATAGTTATGTACGATGCTAGGAGTCCCTGCCTCGCTGCCGGACAACTGTCCCGTACTGAAAACATGATTACACTACGGGACAGTTGTCCTGCAGCGAGCCAGGGACTCCTAGCATCGTACATAACTATGATCCTAGGAGCCCGGCTCCCTGCACTGTGTTCGGTCCGGTACTTGCGGCCGAAATACGTCCGTCAATTACGGACGTAATTAGTGTGTGTGCACATACCCTAAGGCTTAGATACAGGGCCCATGTGTGATACTGTCTGTGGGACCCTGTATCTAAGCCTACCACAAGGTAGGCTTAGATACAGGGTCCAGCAGACCGTAATCTTATACAGTATAAGATTACTGTGTGCTGGGGCCCTGTATCTAAACCTACAGTGTGGTAGGCTTAGATACAGGGCCCAGCAGACAGGATCACGTATGGGCCATGTATCTAAGCCTACCATGTGATTGGCTTAGATACAGGGCCCAGCAGACAGGATCACACAATCTGTGATCCTGTCTCATGGGCCCCCTAAGCCTGCTACATCGTAGGCTTAGGGGTTGTGCAGTCCCTAAACATTGATGGCCTATCCACAGGATAGGCCATCAATAGCTGATGTGTCGCCCGGGACCCGCAAATCAGCTGTTTTGAAGGGGCCGCAGCACTCGTACGAGAGCTGCTTCCCCTTCATTTCACTACTCGCTCACACTGTGAATCGCCGACACCGATTCACAGTGTGACCGGAATGAAGTGACAGGAATGAAGGGGAGCAGCTCTCGTACGAGTGCTGCGGCCCCTTCAAAACAGCTGATTGGCGGGTCCCGGAGTCAGACCCCGCCAGTCAGGGCTAAGCTTACCTTCCTCTTCGGCCGCGGCGGGAGTTCTGTAGTCTCGATGCTGTGCGCGGCGGCATAGCGCTGTGACGTCATGCGCTGCGCACAGCGCTTGACGTCAGGACCTCCGCTGCGATCCGGAACCAGGAAGGTAAGTAAAGTATGTTACTATAGTAACAGGGGCCCGCGGCCCGAGTTACTATAGTAACTTTTTATTGATGTGGTGCGGGGGGGCCGTGGGCCCCCCTGGCTTCGGGGCCCGGTCGCAATTGCGACCGCTGCGACCCCTATAGCTACGCCAGTGATTTCAATTCTGAAAAATGCAATTTTTTCAACATTTTCTCAAAATTTTGCAATTTTTCACCAATAAACACTGAATATATCGACCAAATTTTACCACGAACATGAAGCCCAATGTGTCACGAGAAAACAATCTCAGAATCGCTTGGGTAGGTTTAAGCATTCCGACGTTATTACCACATAAAGTGAAATATGTCAGATTTGAAAAATGGGCTCTGAGCCTTAAGGCCAAAACTAGGCTGCGTCCTTAAGAGGTTAAGATACTTATTGTGCCGTAGAGGAGAAAAAGTTGTACATTTCACCTTATACTTCTTCTTAAGCGTTACCCAAACCCTGTGCAACATTCTTCCACTTGAGAACTCACAAACCTGCAATGATCCAGAGTCAAGCAGTTCATAAATATCGGCATATCCCCCCTTTGGCCAACCAAATATACATTGAAAGTGATATTTCTCCAGACAACCAAATATTAGATTTGAGAATAGAGAAAATATAAAATAAAATGAGGTGTTTCCATTCTTCCCCATTCCCGAGGTAACTGTAAAGTCCAGCAGTTAATTCTGGGTCTTTAACCATCCCAAAAGAAAACCGATATCATGGAATTAAGTAACTCAAACCATGCGTTTGGGATCATTACAGGATAGTTAACCCCTTCCCGCTCCTAGACGTACTATTAGGTCATGGCAGCTGTATAGTTCGGGCTCCATGACCTAATAGTACGTCACGGGAGTAACGGCCATTTCGGCCGTCTTCCCGACACATACAGGAGCTGTGACAGCTGCTGTCTCGTACAGCAGCTGCCGCAGCTCCTACAGCGGAGACCGATCACTGTGCCCCCGCTGATTAACCCCTTAAAAGCCACGTTCAATAGCGATCGCGGCTTTTTAGGGGTTAAACCACCTCCGACAGCCCGCTACACGATAGCGGTAGGCGATGGTGACTATGGCAACCAGACACCTAACAATGGCGTCCGGCTATGCCATCGACGGAAGCCTAGTGGGTCCTGACAAAGTCAGGACCCACTATGCTTGCTGTCAGTGAGTAGCTGACAGCTCTAATACACTGCACTACGCATGTAGTGCAGTGTATTAGAATAGCGATCAGGGCCTCCTGCCCTCATGTCCCCTAGTGGGACAAAGTAATAAAGTAAAAAAAAAAAAAGTTAAAAAAGTTGTGTAAAAATAAGAAAATAAAAGATTTAAAAGTAATAAAAGTAAAAATCCCCCTTTTTCCCTTATCAGTCCTTTATTATTAATAAAAATAGATACATAAACAAATAAACTATACATAATTGGTATCGCCGCGTCCGTAACGGCCTGAACTACAAAATTATTTTGTTATTTATCCTGCGCCGTGAACGCCATATAAGAAAATAACAATAAACCATACCAGAATTACAATTTTTTTTGTCACTTCACCTCCCAAAAAATGAAATAAAAAGAGATCAAAAAGTCGCATGTACCGAAAAATGGTAATGATCGAAACTACAGTTCGTTACGCAAAAAATAAGTCCTCGCACGGCTTTATTGATTGAAAAATAAAAAAGTTCTGCCTCTTAGAATAAGGTAACACAAAAAGTAAATGATTGTTTACAATAATTATTTTATTGTGCAAACGCCATAAGACATAAAAAAAAATATAAACATCCGGTATCGCCGTAATCGTATCGCCCCGCAGAATAAAGTGAATATGTCATTTATAGCGCACGGTGAACGCTGTAAAAAAAATAGAATAAAAAAACAATAGTAGAATTGCTGTTTTTTAGTCACCACGCCACCTAAAAATAGAATAAAAACTGATCAAACAAGCCGCATGCACCCCAAGAAAACTACAATGAATTCCCCAAGGGGTCTAGTTTCCAAAATAGGGTCAATTTTGGGGGGTTTCCACTGTTTTGGCACCACAAGACCTCTTCAAACCGGACATGGTGCCTAATAAAAAGGAGGCCTCAAAATCCTCTAGGTGCTCCTTTGCTTCTGAGGCCGCTGCTTCAGTCCATTACCGCACTAGGGCCACATGTGGGATATTTCTCAAAACTCCAGAATCTGGGCAATAAGTTCTAAGTTGCGTTTCTCTGGTAAAACCTTCTGTTTTACAGGAAAAAATGGAGTAAAAAGGATTTTCTGACAAAAAAAAAAAGACATATGTCAATTTCACCTCTACCTTGCTCTAAATTCCTGTGAAACACCTAAAGGGTTAATAAACTTTCGAAATGCTGTTGTGAATACTTTGAGGGGTCTAGTTTCTAAAATGGGGTGTTTGATGGGGGTGTTTAATATATAGGCCCCCTAAAGCAACTTCAGAACTGAACTGAAACCTTAAAAAAAAAAAATTAGGCAATACTTCGCTTCTTACATTATACTGATAATGAGTCGTGCCCACCCCGAGATGACCCCAGTTTTGACCGTTTGTATAAACGGAGACCCCTATTAGACATTTTCAGTGCCCGGTTTTCCCAAGCATACACCCCTGAGAAGTGTATTTCTGTTGGTGAGTCCCTGGTACATTTTAAAGGGAAGCTTCAATTCCGCCAGTACCTGCCGAGTAAGAGGGCAAGGTATGGTGTGAAGATGTATAAGCTGTGCGAGAATGCATCAGGGTATACTTACAAATTTAGGATATATGAAGGGAAGGACACCAGTATTCAGCCCCCAGAATTCCCCCCTTACTGGGAGTTAATGCAAAAATTGTGTGGGATTTGGTGCACCCACTGCTAGACCAGGGTTACCTGGAGAAGTCCTTGTATTGACAATAATACATGCCTACACCAGTACCCATGTACCTGTACGAGGTACCAGTAACAGAGACCCCCAAACCAGACTGCATCCTGGACTAGAATAGGTACATGGGAAGGGTGGACTTGTCAGATCAAGCCCTGAAGCCCTACAGAACCATGCGGTTTGGTATAAGAAGCTGGCCGTGCACATCATTATCAAGAACCCAATCTTTAGGGACCAGGAAGGGGGGCACCCAGTACTTCTGGAAGCGAGGCCACACGCATCGTACCAGGGCAACACTACCCTGACGCACTCCGCGCAGCTTATCCCCCTCATCTTTCTCTTCTGAGCCCTGCTGTGTGCCCAGGCAGCTGATAACAGCCACATGTAGGGTATTGCCGTACCCAGGAGAACCCACATTACAGTTTATGGGGTGTATATCTCCGGTGGCGCATTCTGGGCACATTGGAAACTGAAATGGCATAGATATATAGAAAATTACAAATCTCACACTGCACCATCTGCAGCGCATTACTTTTTACACAATAGCTGCGGGGTCAAAATGCTAACTACACCTCTAGATTAATGTCTTAAGGGGTGTACTTTTTAAAATGGGGCTTCTGCATACATGACTTAGCACCAGAAAAGCTCCAGTAGGCCAAATGGTGGTCCTTTCCTTCTGAGCCCTCCCATGGGCCCAAACTGCAGTTTATCACCACAAATGGGGTACTGCCGCACTTAGGACAAATCGGGCAACAAAATGGGGTATTTTATTCCTTGTGAAAATAAGAAATTTTGATAAAAAATGATACCATATTGGAAAAAAATATTTTTTTTAAATTTCACAGCCCAATTCAAATACGTGCTGTGAAAAAACTGTGCGGTCAAAATGGTAACAACAACAACAACAACAACCATAAATCAATTCCTTGAGAGGTGTAGTTTCCAAAATGGGGTCACTTGTGGTTGGTTTCTATTGCTTTGATACCTCTGGGGCTCTGCAAATGCGACATGGCACCCGAAAACCAATCCAGCAAAATCTGGACTCCAACAAACACATAGCGCTCCTTTCCTTCTGAGCCCTTCCATGGGCCCAAACAGCAGTTTATCACCACAAATGGGGTATTGCCGCACTCAGGACAAATTAGGCAACAAAATGGGGTATTTTGTTCCCTGTGAAAGTAAGAAATTTTGCTCAAAAATTACATCTTATTGGAAAAAAATAAAAATTTTTAATTTCACAGGCCAATTCAAATACGTGCTGTGAAAAAATTGTGCAGTCAAAATGGTAACAACAACCATAAATCAATTCATTGAGGGGTGTTGTTTCCAAAATGGGGTCACTTCTGGTGGGTTTCCATTGCTTTTATACCTCTGGGGCTCTGCAAATGCGACATGGCACCCGAAAACCAATCCAGCAAAATCTTGACTCCAACAAACACATAGCGCTCCTTTCCTTCTGAGCCCTCCCATGAGCCCAAACGGCAGTTTATCACCACAAGTGGGGTATTGCTGCATTGAGGACAAATTGGGCAATAAAATGGGATATTTTATTTCTTGTGAAAATAAGAAATTTTATAAAAAATGACATCTTATTGGAAAAAATTTAATTTTCTAAATTTCACAGCCCAATTCAAATACGTGCTGTGAAAAAACTGTGGGGTCAAAATGGTAACAACATCCATACATGAATTCCTTGAGGGGTGTAGTTTCCAAAATGGGGTCACTTTTGGGGGATTCCTACTGTTTTGGCACCTCAACACCTCTTCAAACCTGGCATGCTGCCTAAATATATTCTAATAAAAAAGAGGCCCCAAAATGCACTAGGTGCTTCTTTGCTTCTGGGGCTTGTGTTTTAGTCCACGAGCACACTAGAGCCACATGTGGGACATTTCTAAAAACTGCAGAATCTGGACAATACATATTTAGTAGTGTTTCTCTGGTAAAACCTTCTGTGTTACAGAAAAAAAATGGAATAAAATTAAAATTCAGCAAGAAAAATGAAATTTACAAATTTCCCCTCCACGTTGCTTTAATACCTGTGAAATGCCTAAAGGGTTAAAAAAAACTTTCTAAATGCTGTTTTGAATACTTTGAGGGGTCTAGTTTTAAAATGGGGTGTTTTATGGGGATTTCTAATACATAGGCCCCTCAAAGCCACTTCGGAACTGGTACCTTGAAAAAAAGGCTTTTGAAATTTTCTTAAAAATATGAGAAATTGCTGTTTATGTTCTAAGTCTTGTAACAACCAAGAAAAATAAAAAAACAAATAAAAAAACGATGCCAATCTAAAGTAGACATATGGGAAATGTGAACTAGTAACTATTTTGGGGTTATAACCATCTGTTTTCCAAGCAGATGGATTTAAATTCAGAAAAATGCTATTTTTTCAAAATTTTCTCAAAATTTTGCATTTTTTCACAAATATACACTGAATATATCGAACAAATTTTACCACTAACATAAAGCCCAATGTGTCACGAGAAAACAATTTCAGAATCGCTTGGATAGGTTTAAGCATTCTGACGTTATTACCACATAAAGTGAAATATATCAGATTTCAAAAATGGGCTCTGAGCCTTAATGCCAAAACAAGGCTGCGTCCTTAGGCCTCATTCACACGACAGGGTCCGAGTGTCGGCCGGGAAAATCGGCCGTTTTTGGCCGATTTTCCCGGCCGGTTTGCATCCGTTTTGCATCCGTTCCGATTCTGTTCCGGGCCGAGTTGCCGTTTTTACCGGCCGATTTGGACCCGATTTGAATCGGTTTTTTTCCCTGTCCGTTTTAAAATCGGATGAATTTCATTTAAAATTTGTTGCCACACACAGCCCTTTGTAGATAATGCCACAGCCCCCCTGGTAGGTAATGCCACCCAGCCCCCTGTAGGTAATGCCACACAGCCCCCTGTAGGTGATGCCACACAGCCCCCTGTAGGTGATGCCACACAGCCCCCTGTAGGTGATGCCACACAGCCCCCTGTAGGCGATGCCACACATCCCCCTGCAGGCGATGCCACACAGCCCTCTGCAGGCGATGCCACACAGCCCCCTGCAGGCGATGCCACACAGCCCCCTGCAGGCGATGCCACCCAGCTCCCTGTAGGTAATGCTACCCAGCCCCCTGTAGGTAATGCCACCAAGTCCCCTGTAGGTAATGCCACCAAGCCCCCTGTAGGTAATGCCACCAAGCCCCCTGTAGGTGATGCCACCAAGCCCCCTGTAGGTGATGCCACCAAGCCCCCTGTAGGAGATGCCACACAGCCACCTGTAGGCGATGCCACACAGCCCCCTGTAGGTGATACCACACAGCCCCCTATAGGTGATGCCACACAGCCCCCTGTAGGCGATGCCACCCTGCCCCCTGTAGGCGATGCCACCCTGCCCCCTGTAGGTAATGCCACCCACCCTGCCCCCTGTAGGTGATGCCACCCTGCCCCCTGTAGGTGATGCCACCCTGCCCCCTGTAGGTGATGCCACCCAGCTCCCTGTAGGTGATGCCACCCACCCTGCCCCCTGTAGGTGATGCCACCCACCCTGCCCCCTGTAGGTGATGCCACACAGTCCCCTGTAGGTTGCACCCATCCCCCCCCCCCTTTCCAGGAGAAGTCACTGACTTCAATGTCCATATATGGACAGTGTAGTCACTGACTTCTCCTGAAGAGGAATTCCCTGCCACAGGTCGGGAATTCCGCTTTAGAAGTGAGTGACGTCACTGTGTCCATATATGGACAGTGTAGTCACTCACTTCTCCTGTAGCTGAATCCCCGGCCATAGAGTCGGGGATTTCGCTGCAGAAGTGAGTCACTTCGCTGTGTCCATATATGGACAGTGTAGTCACTCACTTCTCCTGTAGCGGCATCCCCGGCCATAGAGTCGGGGATTCCGCTGCAGAAGTGCGTGACTTCGCTGTGTCCATATATGGACAGTGTAGTCACTCACTTCTACTGTAGCGGCATCCCCGGCCATAGAGTCAGGGATTCCGCTGCAGAAGTGCGTGACTTCGCTGTGTCCATATATGGACAGTGTAGTCACTCACTTCTCCTGTAGCGGCATTCCCGGCCATAGAGTCGGGGATTCCGCTGCAGAAGTGCGTGACTTCGCTGTGTCCATATATGGACAGTGTAGTCACTCACTTCTCCTGTAGCGGCATCCCCGGCCATAGAGTCGGGGAATCCGCTGCAGAAGTGCGTGACTTCGCTGTGTCCATATATGGACAGTGTAGTCACTCACTTCTCCTGTAGCGGCATCCCCGGCCATAGAGTCGGGGATTCCGCTGCAGAAGTGCGTGACTTCGCTGTGTCCATATATGGACAGTGTAGTCACTCACTTCTCCTGTAGCGGCATCCCCGGCCATAGAGTCGGGGATTCCGCTGCAGAAGTGCGTGACTTCGCTGTGTCCATATATGGACAGTGCAGTCACGCACTTCTCCTGTAGCGGAATCCCCAATCCCCAGCCGGGGATTGGGGATTCCGACTCCTACAGCGAGCAATAAAAGATCCTCCTCCTCACATGCACTCTGCGCTGTGAGGAGGAGATAGAGCGCGAGCGACGGTAGACCCGGCCATCACTCGGGACACATTCCGGTGATGGCCGTGTATTACCCGGCCTCATAGACTTCTATGGGAGCCGGGCGGCCGGGCACCCGGCTGAAAATAGAGCATGTCCTATTTTTTGACGGGCGGTTTTCCCGGCCATCAAAAAATCGGTCGTGTGAATAGCCCCATTAGGGGTCTATTATTCCTAATGCAGCCGGGTGCCGGCCGATTTATGAACGGCCGGCACCCGGCCGGGAATCCCTGTCGTGTGAATTCCGCCTTAAGGGGTTAATAAGACAATAAAGGATTTTAGGCAAAATAATCATTTTAATTAATGCAGTCCGATTCTACAGGGAAAAACCATTCCTCAACCTAGTCCGTAGCCATAAAAGGGTAGGGGAGAGGTTAAGTTCCAAAAATTCTTCAACCCTACCAGAAATAACAATACCAAGATATTTAAAAGAATTAGAATGGGTAATACCCACTACCAACCTCATGGATTGTGTTATCTAGTGACAGCAGATAAGACTTGCGCCAATTTATTGTCAAATCAGAGAACCCACCAAATTTGTTTATTATCTCCATGATAACTGGGTAAGACGTAGATACATTATGCAGAAAAAGTATAATGTCATCCGCATACGAGGATATTTTATTCTTGCTACCACCCGGACCAAATCCAGTTATTCTATCATCACCTCTCACTGCAATAGCCAGAGCCTCGATAAACATAGCAAAAAGTAGCGGTGATAAAGGGCACCCCTGTCTCATACCCCGCTCAACACCAAAATTGTCCGTAGCGTGGTTATTCACCAGGACTTGGGCGTTTGGCTTGGAGTATTATAGTTTAATCCTTTCTATAAAAGTATCCCCAAAACCAAAGGCCTTCATCTCCAACCACAGGAATGACCAGTTTGTGCAGTCAAAAGCCTTTGTAGCGTCTAAGGCCACAAGGGCTTTTCCCTTCTTATCCATTAGGCCAATCTGGATGTCAGTAAAGGAATTATTTTGATTATTGATAGTCGAACCCTGTGGCATAGATCCCATTTGATCCGCTGCCACTATTTCTCTTAGAAATCTCTCAAGTCTTATAGCTAGAATATTCGCCAGAATTTTACAATCGGCATTTAGTAAAGAGATACGTAGGCCTATAAGACTCAACTAACGACGGATCCTTTTCCTGTTTCGAGATTAAACTTATAATAGCTTCATTCTGGGATTTAGCGAGAATACTCAGTTTCTGTGAATCATTAAAAACCTGTAGCATGAATGGAAGTAGGGATTCTTGGTATCTTAGATAGACCTCTTGCGGAATACCGTCAGTTCTGGGAACTTTATGGCTCGGCAGCAGCTTAATTGCCAGTTTAATTTCATCCAACGTTAGTGGGGCATCTAGTACATCCCTTGCTTCTCTAATAATTTTTGGTGGGGATAAATTATAATCGGCAAACCTCAATATATTCACCTCCCTTATTACTATAAAATTGTGAAAAGTCATTTTTGAAAACCTCTCTAATGGATTTTTGTTCCCGGACAAACCTATCCTTACGCTGCATGATAATATCAATACGGGATTTCCTGTTTTTATTATCAATAATTCTAGAGAGTAGACTATTAGGTTTACCCCCTTGGAAATATATTTTGTTTTCTACTGGAGAGGGTATGACGTTTTGTAAATTTTTACTTTATAGCCTACGGGTTTGTTTTTTTTAGCTAGTCTTGCTACGCACCGGTGTTTTGCTATACAGGTTGCAGAGGTAGCAGTTGCATCCAGGATCTGGTGCCTGAGGGGGCCCAGGGGTCCTTGTGCCACATAAGAAGACACCCATATTGTATATTGACTGCTTGAGTTATAAACTCTATTCAACTGGGTGACAACTAATACAGCCACCATTACAGATCCCACAGGGGTTGTTGTCCAGCTTTTTCAGAGTCCTGAATGGCAAATCTACTTAGATGTGCAGCGATACATCCCAAGATCTTCTATTACTTAATATATGTACGTCTAGTTGCTGTTCAGGAGCCTGGAGAAGCTGGGTGGTCTACCTGGATATAGTTGGAATGGTAAACATATTGGTTGTCACATTTCTTTCCCAGACTTCTGATAGGAAAATCTGTCTAGTAATGAAGTGATATATTCCCTGCTATTGTAGCAGTGAATAACTTGGCCAGTTGATGTCGAGCAGTCTCAGAAAGCTGTGTGACTACCCTGGTGGCAGCTGTGATGACAACGACATTCATGGTCACCCAGCTTTTCCATAAGTTGATAAATTTAAGAAATGTCTGAATAGAATTTGTAAGAACTTGACCTAGGAGAACGGTTCAGGATTTTTTTCCCCCGGAGAACGTTTGTCTCAATCAATGGGTAATAAAGGGTTAAACCACAGCCCCGACCTGTATGAATAGGAATGCTTTGCATCTTTTGTTGGACTCCAGCAGCTTCAGTCCTCGCATATAGGAAAAGAAGTGTCATGTAATAGGGCAAATAATTGTCCGCGCACAGCGGAGGGAGGAAATTATTTGACATGGAACAAGTGAAGGTCATTGTACATTCTCAGGGATTTTATTAGATCATTGGCCTTAGGGCGGATTCAGACGAACGTGATTTTCGTCCGTGCAGCCCACGTGGTATTCACGCGGGTCGCACGGACTTAAACAAGTCTATGGGGCAGTGCAGACAGTCCGTGAGTTTTGCGCAGCGTGAGTCCGCTGCGTAAAATGCACGACATGTTCTATATTTAGGCGTTTTTCGCGCATCACGCACCCATTGAAGTCAACGGGTGCGTGAAAATCACGCATGCCCCAGAAGAAGGACTTCCGTTGGACAAGCGTTATTCGCGCTACAGCAGTAAAAGAATGAATGTAAACAGAAAAGCACCACGTGCTGTTCTGTTTACAAACATCCAAACGGAGTGTCATAATGATGGCGGCTGCGCGAAAAGCACGCAGCCGCGCATCCATATGAACAGGACACAGGACGTTTTGTGCGCGCGCTAAACGCTCACGTTCGTCTGAATCCGCCCTTAAAGCTATGTTCACACTCTGTGTTTTCATACGTTTTTCAAACGCCTCGAAAAATGCCTGAAAAAAACGGAAGCTGAACGCATCCAAACATCTGCCTAATGATTTCAATGGGAAAAATAGCGTTTCGTTGAGACGGGACTTTTAGGCTATGTTCACACAGAGTATTTTGCAGGCAGAATTTCTGCCTCAAAATTCAGTTTGGAAGTTTGAGGCAGATTTTCCTCTCCCTACACGCCGATTTTTGCTGCGTTTTTCGCCCGCAGCCATTGGGCGCTGCGGGCATAAAACGCCGCAAAATACTCTTTCTCTGCCTCCCATTGAAGTCAATGGGAGGTCAGAGGCAGAAACGCCCGAAGATAGGGCATGTCGCTTCTTTCTCCCGCGAGCCGGTTTTACCGCTCGCGGGAGAAAACCGCCCCCGCCTCCCATTGAAATCAACGGGAGGCATTTTCGGGCCATTTTTGACGAGCTTTTTGGCGCGGTTTCCGCATAAAAAAAAACTTGTCAAAAAACTCAGTGTGAGTCCCTTAAAAAGAAGTGCGTGTCACCTTTTGAGACGTTTTTGGAGCTGTTTCTCATTGTGTCAATAGAAAACAGCTCCCAAAACGGCTAAAAAAACCGCATCAAAAAACGTTTGATGCTTTATAAACGGCTGAAAATCAGGGGCCGTTACAGCCGTTTTTACTTTAGCGTGTGAACATACCCTAATAGTTCCGATTGAAATCAGTCATGTGGTATGACCTGAATATCTTATTATTTAAGAATTTATGCAGCACTAAGAATTAATCTGTCATAAAAGATCCCCTCAAATGACCCCCACTTCATTATAAGTAGGGTTTAAGGGGGGGGGGGGTCCAGTGTTGCCTATTGTAATAATTGTAACTGTCCTGAGAATATCTTCAGATTCTGTTCATTAATAATATTTTAGCAGTGCTGGTTGATACACAGAGGCCCCTGAATATGTTCAGGATGTTGCTAAGTAACAGGAGATGCGGGCAGTGGGTGACAACCAGAATCTCCACGCTCTTGTAGATATCCAGCAGTGTCACTCACATTTAGTAGAAGGCCATTCGATTCATACAGGCAATATTTCCTCTGCCAGGAGGAGAAAGGTCAAAGTCATGACCCAGCAATGGATTGGCAACATTTTCTGAATCTTTCTAATATACTTTGTGTTTCAATTTCTCTGCATTTTCAAGATTTCTTCTTGCTGTCATTGAATGGAAACATTCAGTGTTTGGATCAAGAGGATGATAACCTGTTCTATTCATGTGCAACTGACTTCGGTGCATGGCTTCTTACAACAGAGATATCTGAGGGTATAGTCACACTGGGCACATGCTTGCCTACTTTTTAGCAGTGGCATCAGCGAGATTCTAAGAGGTGTTGTGATCATACCCCAAAATGAAGAAGGTTCATCACCCCCAAAATAAAGATGCAGGGCTAGGACGTTGAATTGAATCTTTGCCCCGAAATAAGAAAGGCGCCCTTCTACAACTCTATGAGGCAGTATGTTGCTGCAGAGAGCTCCACCAATCATGTACCACTTCAAAACCACATTTATTAAGACGTGGATTCGTTTCTGTTCAGCCGTGGTAATGGTAAAGCTCTTTGTTGCACCGTATCGGCCCATGTGAATATAGAGTGCCCTAATACACAGTTACGAGCCCTGCATCTGTGTCAGTTAAACATGATAAGAACAGGCATTCAGCCGCTGGATGTAAACCAGAATGTTCGCCTACAGTGTTTGCTGGGTTTCCGTGACTTGAAATTTTGACAAAATTCTCATGCTACTGAAATCAGACATGAATATTGTGTGCGGGTGTGACAGAGTGATTCAGCACCTTCAATTAGGGATTTGCCCAGGGTCCGGGCTAATCGACCCTACGGGTATTTTCTGATGTGTCAATATCAAAAGATTATCTAGTGCTGCGTTTCCTCTTTAACTCAGTTGCTAATTAAAGGGAATGTCCAGTTAGAAAACCCATTTTCATATACCCTATTAGGGAGATTTGAAGTAATAGCCCCCTCTATAGCCCCCCTGTCTATTGTAATAGTAATAGTCCCCCTGACCTTTGTTCCGGATCCTAAACTTTTGTTGACCAGAGTGGAGAGCAGTTACAAAGAGCGTCTCTCTCCCTGGAGGACCTGCCCTGTCCTGTATTACCCAAACAACTCACTTGACTTGAATGCACATTGTGTAATGCTTAATTTTCCCTTTGGTGGCGCTGCAGGGAAATTGAACACTTACTGCCAGGTTTCTCAACAGATTACATCTGTTTGCTGGGGTCCCAGCAGGGGGACACGTTGTGATCAAAAACAAGCCATGAGTAAGGATGCTGCAGTCGTCCTAAACGCGTAGGCACCGCCTATATCTACAACCACCTTTTGTACCTGGAATATATCTTTTTTATTTTAATACATTTATGGAATAAAATTTGGAACGGAGCTTCCTTTTTAACCACTATACTTGTCATCACGCTGGATCCACCACTTGCATTTCTTTACGTTGTGATCTGCTTATTGTCACGGGAGCCTTAAAACAAGTAGAGTTTGTCCAAAACAGAGAAAACCTCTCAAGGAGTATTCCGGCCTGCAGCATTTTTTACCTATCCAGTGGATAGGGGATAAATGCTAGATTGGTGGGGGTCCGAACGCTGCGCTCGGATGCTTCCTGGAATCCAATAGACTTGGAGATACACCGCACATGCCCTGCCTCCGCTCCATTCAAACTCCTCCTAGCCATCTTGGGTTGGCAGGAACGGGGGACTGAAGTCCAGCGGTCAGACTCCCACCGATCTAGCATTAAACACCTATCCAGTGGATAGGTGAAAATGCTGTAGGTTGGAATACCCCTTTAAAGTGTAACTAAACTTTCAACAAACTTGTGACGTCATAGTGACATGTCAGAAGTTTTGATCAGTGGGGGTCCGAGCACTGAGACCCCCACCAATCGCTAAAATGAAGCGGCAGAAGCGCTCAGGTGAGTGCTGAGCCGCTTCGTTTCTGATCGGCTTTTTTTGGAAAGCCGATGTAATAGCGTACAGGTCATACATAGACTTTCTATTGAGTCTGTACACTGTTACATCGGCTTTCTGAGAGAAGCCGATCAGAAACCAAGCGCCTCAGGGGTCAAACGAGCGCTTCTGGCGCTTCGTTTTAGCGATTGGTGGGGGTCTCAGTGCTTGGACCCCCACCGATTAAAACTTCTGACATGTCACTATGACATGTCAAAAGTTTGTTGAAAGTTTAGTTACCCTTTAAGTCTGTGGATAAAACGTCCAGAAAACCGCCATGACGTTATCTCATATATTATTAAAATCCAAAAAGGAAACTGATAAAACTAATGCAACTTCCCTTATACCAGATGTAACGATTTCAAAGGCTGGAGTCCTGGAGTCCTGTGATGGTGCCATGACTGGAGAAACCCCCTAGGGGCACCTGACTTATCAGAGACGGGATTGTATATTTTGTTAGTTTACTGTGGTAGTTCCTCACTGCAGATTATAATGTATCATTGTACGACCTCAAAGGCAGCTACAGTTACACAGATCCCAAAATAACGCTTATATATAACGTATGACTGAAAGTAGCCACTTCAGCTCATTGTGTCAAATTCCTGCCATACTCCTTTACCCTCCGAGAAGTGACTCCATCTTCATATTGTAAATAAAACATGGAAAAGCAAGTGAAAAATACTCATGCGGAGAGTGGCGTTCACATAACCAATATTTACATCCCCTCCAACAATGATAATGCCATGGAAGGTCCAACCTGTAATTCTTATGTTTATAAGCATTTCAAAACAACGCGGATACAAAAGCAGCAGAGCTGAGTTAGTCATTGGTGCAGTGATAATCCAATGTTTTATCACGTTATCCATAGAATTACCGGTAACCCTATCCTTAGCACCATATGGACCACACTATCAGTTCAATGATAAATATTCTGTGCGTGATCATTGAAGATTATCCACCGATCACACTTTTATGAGAAGTTGATGTTTTTGGGTGGAATACTTCCTTAAAACATTACTGTCCAATATATTCAAGTGACTCCCACCACGGTGTCAACTACACCGAACTTGTACTCCAACTTCTTCCCGCAAGCTATAAGTATAGTTCTATTGATATACTTGGTGTACCATGAGATTAACCCTAATTGTCTCGGTGCTGGGGTTATGGGGTTGCTGCAGTAACCAATGTCAATAAGCTCCCCGTAAAGGACTACAAATATATATATTCTGAAATATAACAAAAGTATTGTAATATGACTGTGTAGAGATACTTCATATCCTGATTATACGCACTTGTACAGAAGTCCATGACTCTGCATATAGCTGTGTGCCGCCGGTGAAGTTCATGATGTAGAAGAATATAGGAGAATATAGGCTGTTACTTACCCACTGCAGGGCTTGGGTTGCTGCGGCGTCTCAGGCTGAGCCTTCTTTCTTTGGGACAGTGCTCCCCCCATAGTGATGTCAAGGGGTCTTCCCAGCTTGTAATTCCCTGTAGCTTTCCAGTAGGATCTATGAGCTGCAGTGAGGATGTCGCTGCATTGCAGGGAGGGTGAGCAGACGCTGCTGCCAGCTACAGTACTCCACCAATGACAGGGCACCCTGCCCTAACCTGAGAGCTTAACCCCTGGTGTACTTACTTAGCCACCCTCAGGTGCATTGTCATTGTGTCCATGCATGGGACACCTTTAAGGTCCTTCCTACTATTTCCTCCTGTAACACTTATTCCAAGTTTGAGCAATATAACTCCTCAAAAACTCAGAAGATCAGTAGTGATCAGGCTGATAGATTTTTCCTAAAATGATACAAACTATGAGGGTAGGAGACGGATTTGTGTTGCTTATGTATATATCTCACAGAGGATTGTATAAACTGGAAACTCTCATCAGATGCCCATGGGACATCAGTCTCTAGATGTAAACAAAGATGTCACATTCACTGAAAGCAAGCAGAGATCTTAAAAATGGTGAGGTGTTAAAATTTTAATTATATTAGGAAGTTTCAGAACCGTTTGATTATACAATAATTGAGCATTATTTACATAAAACTAGAGAATCGCTTTTAAACATATAAATCCCTTTTTTTTTTTTTTTTAGCTATTAGTCATGTACCATGACGCATCATTTACCAACCTGCATTTGCTGGGCAAAGGTTAGTTGGCACATTGCTATGTTTACCTGTTAACTGGCATTTTTGTATTCTTTTTTATTAATAACCTTGTGGATGGCTTTGAGAGTAAAGTGTCAGTTTTTGCTGATAATACAAAACTTTGTAGGATATTAAAAACTCAGCCTGATTGTAAAACATTACAGAAAGACCTAGATAAGCTGGCAGCATGGGCAAGAAGGTGGCAGATTAAATTTAATGTTGATAAAGTAATGCATCTAGGCTGCAGTAATAGTATTACTGAATATACATTAAATGGAATAAAACTGGGGATAACAGAACAAGAGACCTTGGTATTCTGGTAACAAATAAGCTAAGCAGCAGCAGCACTCAATGTCAAGCAGCAGCTGCAAAAGCAAATAGGATTTTATGGTGTATAAAAATATAAAAACTCATGATAACAATGTAATATTACCCCTTTATAAATCCATTGTAAGTTCGCATCTCGAATATAAGATTCCGTTTTTGGCTCAACATTATAAAAATGATATAGGTGAGCTGGAGAGCTGGAGAGGGTTAAAAGATGGGCGACTAGATTATTAAATGGGGTGGGAAGCCTCTCTTACAATAAAAGGCCAGAAAAATGGGTTTGTTCAGTTTGGAAAAAAGACTCCTTAGGCCTCATGCACACGAACGTAAAAACCCCCGTAATTTATGGGCACGGGTCTGTAAATACTGGTGGAATACGGGTTGAATACGCGTGACAAAGGACCCGTATTTAGGCCAGTATTTACGGGAGGAAAAAAATAAGTTTGTGTGCATGAGGCCTTAGAGGTGATCTTATTAATATTTATAAGTATATGTGTGGTCAATACAGAGAAGTAGCACATGATCTGTTCGATCCAAGGACTCTACAAAGGACCGGGGGACACCCATTGCGTGTGGAAGAAAGACGTTTCAGACATAAATATAGAAAAGGGTTCTTTACAGTTAGAGTGGTAGGCTATGGAATGCCCTTCCCCAAAAGGTAGTGATGGCAGATACTATGTCAGCATTTAAAAAAAGGGGCTAGATGTCTATCTCATGGCTAGTGGAATTGAGGGATATCATTAATAAATGTGTGTTTTTTCAGGCCCATTTTCCATTTTGTTACTTTAGGTTATTATTTATTGCTATATTCTTTATCTGTGCAAATGAGTTACATTTTTTATCAGGCAGTTATAATGTAAATGTATTATACTACTGGCTACATACATAGCAGTGCTGAATTTGTCATTCACCTGCTTCTTTTGTGCATCATGAAAACAAGGGGTTACAAGCTCAACTCTGCTACATCTGTAATTTTTTTTGTAAATCTTAGCCCCACCCTTCTTAATAACATGATTAACTAGAGATCCTAGTGCTCTGTTATTTTTGTTATGTTTAGTAAATAATGGAGAAGTCTTAATGGAGAAGTCTTCTAAACTAGTAGTGGGCACTTGCAGCGCCCAATCTAAAGCCCCCAATGTGCCAGTGCTGATTGGCTAAGAGCAACAATCAGACAGGGCTTACCATGTCCTGCATACTCATTTTTTTCAGCTAGATGGGGGTACAGTATACAGCCTACCAAATACCTCTATGTGGGACTGTATAGTGGGCACTCTTAGCACCCACTAACTAAACTTTTCTTGAGCAATTTATAGATGTTTTAAGCAAAATTATATGCAGGCTCTGCATCTAAATAGCAACACCATGAATACTTTCATGACCGCCATTACTTTCCCTTCCAGTCCAATGTGGACAGTTCACTATAAGGGAACTGTAGAAACATAGACTACTGCTTTAAGACCACTATATGAGGGGCACACTGTAACTGGCAATGTTTGGAGAATGCGGTTGGCATTATATGGAACCACTATGGCTGGCACAACACGCCTCAACTAATGCAGAACTCATTTTGATGAGGAATCGACTCAATGTATTCAATCAAAGATTGACATGAAGCTCCTGCTCCCCCTGCAAATCCCCAAGGATTACTCCACCTACTGTCTAGCTTATTATTATTCATATCATTTTTTTTAAATATATCATTAAAGGGGTTTTCCAGTCCCATAAAATTGATGGCCTATCCTCAGTATAGGCCATCAATATGTGATCGGTTGGCTTTTTTTTTTAATCTATGCTACAACGTTTTATTCTGGTACTTTCTATAGTTGCTTCTGTTGCGCTGCCATCTTGGTTGGGGCTTTCCGTCTAGTGTTCTGTGGGTGGAATACTATTGCCCTGTGCCCTTCCTATTTAAAGGGGTTTTCCAGTCCCATAAAAATGATGGCCTATACTAACATGTGATCGGTCAGGGTCTAATTCTCGGCACCCCTGCCGATGGGCTATTTTGAAGGGGCCGAACGCTGCTTCTCTATCATTTCCTTTACTGCTCATACCGTGAATCGTCCACGCACTTGTAGTGGCAGCTCACAGTATTTCAGCCTTCTCCCAGTCACTTCAATAAATCTGTCCGTTTTCTAGAAAGATAACAGCAACAAATATTTTATAAAGTCATTATTTATTTTAAATATGAGAAGATGCGGGTATGCTGGCAGAAAGGAGCCCCCATTCTGTTATTTTCACAGGGTCCCTAAATTGTCTATGTCTGCCCCTGAATACAACTATATCCATAGTGGGAGTTAGGAAGGAGATATACAGGGAAGTGCTCTCTATGCAATATAGTTACAGCTTTTATTAGAAAAAATTGTCTCCGAGGGCATGAGGTTGTAGGAAATTGTGCCAGCACCCCTTCTCCTATTAATAGTTACAGTACCCTAGGCGGGTGCCTAGCTTGCCTACCCCTTGTTCCAGCCTTGGCTGATATCCTTTGGTAGGCTTTATTAGATTAGGTTGCACGGGAGGGAAATACAAGCAAATGTAATTTGTGACTATACATTTATGTTATCATTTATTTACATTAGACTTGCTTATTGAAATTATCCCAGTGAGGTTTTATGTAGAAGAAAATGCTGCCACCTACTGGATATGAGAGAGCATACAACTAAAATATAAATGGGATTCCCAGATTTTTTTTAAACAGAATGTAAGTTATATGGGTACACCGGACCATGTCCCTACCAGCATTGGTTTGGTATCTATACAAACATATTTTTAAAGGACCAGTAACCCTTTGAATTCATGAGGCACTACAGTCAATCATTTGAGAACTATTTATAGGTGGGATAAGCGTGCCTAATTTTAAATTTCTAAATTCAAGGCATCTGAAAAACCATTGTGAATGCCAAGTCCAGAGAATTTCCTACATCTTTAGAATAATTGCTAGAATTGCACAACCAGTTTAAAAGCTGAATATACAGTCACCTGAGTTACTACAACATTATTGGTCCTGACCATTTATGACCACAGTAGGTCTGCAGGACTGTCACCCAAGCGGCTTAGAAGGGATGGACATCCTCTATATACATATCTTGCAGCTGGACAGGGGCCCTGAGGGTATGAGAGTCTGATTTCACCTTCATGTTTATTGAGAACCAAGTTTCAGACATACAGGTAGCCCATGGGAGGATCTTCTAGACCCTTCTTCTCGAAACAGGAGATAAAAGATGCCCACATTGTTTGTCGGTCTGCAAGATTTTCTGAAACAATCTTGTAGAAATCCTTCCGAGAACACAGGGGTTAATGTCCTGCGGATCTCTTCCATGTACAACTGGTGAACGATGGAGGTGCGGGGCTTAGTTATTCCCATCTAATAAAGTGATGACATATTGCTAAGGTATGCCACCACTTTATGATCGGTGGGGGTCCAACCTCTGGGACCCCCACGATGCTGAGAATAAAGGCGCTGCGCCACCTTATAAGGTTTCTCTGGCCAGAGGCACACCTGGCCACCTGGTGTGCAGGGTTCTCGAGTCAGCTCCATTAGCTCGAATGGGGCCGCGTTGCAGTTCCCTGCACAGCGGGCGGCCTGGCACGGCTGTGCAGGGAAAACCAGTGTGGGGACGCAGCTCTAAATCAGTGCTGCGGCCCCTTCAGTCTTACAATTGTCGGGAGTATCAGAGGTCGGACCCCCACTGATTATATCCTAGCAATATGGCATCATTTTATAAAAAGAAAATACCCTTTTAACATTTTTAACAATCCGTGTGTCCTACTGCAGACATGGCAGAGGTGGGAAGGCTCCTGCTGATCTGTTGCATTATTTATGGCTGGTGGACGCTCGAGGAGCAAGACTTTGTAAAGGCACAAGGCTTAACGGTCTGTTTGTCCTACTGCAGACAGGGCAGAGGGGGGAGGCTTTTGCTCCAGCCAGTTGTCTTACAACCAGATGAAGGATTGTGACATGAAGGAGGGCTGGAATGTCTGATCTCCTGGAACCCATAGAGATGATTTCTTTGTATATTTGTCAGTTTTAATTGTGATATGAGATAAAATAGTATCACAAGAAAGGAGGAGATAAAGGAAGGAGAAGTTGGAAAAAAATATATTTATTTTTGTGCATTTTTTATGTTCAATGTTTCTTTAGGATAAATGTATTCCCTGAATATAAAGACATCTCTCCTGTCAATACAATACTACGGCTACAAAGTAGAAAGTAGCAGCCTCTAATAAAAGAGAAAGGAGTGGCTGCATAATAAGAGTTGCTTCATTCTCGCAATTCAAGAACAGCAGTGGCGCAACTAGAATTTCAAAGGCCCAATAGCAAAATCAGGAATGCCCTTCCTCCTCCACCTCCAACAGTATTTTGGCAATGCATAATGCAAATAACAGCACAACTACTGCATAACAGCAATCTATGTATATATAGTGGTGTCAATAGTTTCTGCACCAGAGTGAGCCCCTAACCGATTCTATGCATTCTTTAGCTATAGGTTTATGTGATCAACCCAAAGAATTGGTTACCAAGGAAGGACTCGGGTAATAAACCTCTAGACTCCAGGAACTAGGTCACTAAACCAACTGACACCGGGGACTGGGACACTGAAATCATGAACATTAAAGATTACGGCAAAATACAAAAATAATTGGCAAATCTTGACGGTCCTGCTAGAGAACCTTGGAGGTTGGGCTCTATCATAACGATCTTGCTATCAGCAAATCAGCTCCTGGACAGCCAGGGGCTGTTCTTGTACATAGACGCTCTGCTGTCTGTATCTGCAGCTGCTCAAATCCCTAAATCAGGACCGGCATCAGAACCTGGCAAACCTGTGTTGGTGCGGGAGCCCACTGCTCCTGGGAGGGCTCTACTGCACTTGGTTAAAAAAAAAATAATACGCTGTTCGATATGAAAGCTGGGTGTAGCAAACCTGGGGTCACCTTTAAATTGGAAACTATGGCCATCGGTTCCCTGCCACACTCTTTACTCTCATAGGCCGACATTGGGAGCATACTGATGATGTCACTGCATTTCGTTGCATTCGCTGGGCAGATAAATGGCCAGAGAAAAAGTTCCAAATCGTCGTGGGAAAAGGTTTAGGTGAGTATAGTTTTTTTTTTTTTTGCTTTTTAATGTCCCCCAGTATTAATGGAGGGGGATATTACTACTGCATGGGGCATAAAAAGGGGGCATTATTACTGAGTGGGGGCATAAAGGGAGTATTATTACTTGGTGCGGCATAAAAGGGTGATTATTACTTCAATAATTATTTGGCCCTCATATATTGTTATTATTGTTAATGTTGGTCTTGGTATACTGGGTTTTATTCAGTAACAGTATAATGGTAATATGTATGGTGATAATATTTGCTTCTCTTTTAGGTGTTTTATTTAACCCCTTCCCGACATTTGTCGTAAGTATACGTCATGGAAAGCCAGTGCTTCCCGCAAAATGTCGTATACTTACGACAAATGTTTGGCACCGGCTCAGAAGCTGAGTCGGTGCCATAATCGCCGGATCTCAGCTGTATCTGACAGCTGACATCCGGCTGTAATGGCGGGGACCGAAATTAGCTTCGATCCCCGCCATTAACCCCTTAAGTGCAGCGCTCAAACGCAATCGCTGCACTTTAGGTGTTTGCAGCTCATCGGAACCCCAGCAATGAAATTGCCGGGGTTCCGGTGGCTACAATGGCAACCGGAGGCCTAATACTGGCCTCCCGGTCTGCCTAGCACCAAAGCCGGTCAAGATCCGCCCGGCGGCGGAGCCTGATCGGCTTCCGTAGCCGCCGGCAAGATGGCGCCGGCTCAGGAGCTGATCCGGCGTCATCAGCGGTGGAAGTCAGCTGTATGTTACAGCTGATTGTATGTGACATCCACCTGTAACGGCAGGAACCGGAGATAGCTCCGATCCGTGCCATTAACCCCTTCATGCAGCAATCGAAAGCGATTGCTGCATCGTAGCGGTTACTAGCAGATCGCCAGCCCTGATAGGCAATCAGGACTGGCGACTGCTGCTATGGCAACAGGAGACACAATGGTCTCCTGCTCTGCCATTACGGAAGCCAATCCAGGCCCCGCCGGGAGGCGAAGCCTAATCGGCTTGCTGTCAGTGAATAACTGACAGATCTAATACATTGCACTACGTAGGTAGTGCAATGTATTAGAAAAAAAAAATCTGACCGTTGGACCTTCAAGTCCCCTAGTGGGACTTGAGAAACAGTGTATAAAAAGTATAAAAAAGTGTAAAAAAAAAGTGCAAAAAATAAAAGTTTGAAAACAATAAAAGTTTCAAGTAATAAAATAAAACACAATCCCCCTTTTACTCTTATCAAGTCCTTTATTATTGAAAAATAATAATAAACCATACATATTTGGTATCGCCACGACCGTAACAACCGGAGGTATCAAAATATTATATTATTTATTGCACGCGGTGAACAGTGTAAAAAAAAAAACGTAAAAAACTTTACCAGAGTTTCTGTTTTTTGGTCACTTTGCCCTACAAATATTAGAATAAAAAGTGATCAAAAAGTTGCACGTATCCAAAAATGGTACCTATAAAAACTATAGCTCGTCCCGCAAAAAACAAGCCCTCATACAACTCCGTCGACAAAAAAATTAAAAAGTTATGGTTCTCACAACTTGGCGACAGAAAAAATACATTCTTTTTACAAAAGTAATTTTATTGTGCAAAAAGTTGTAAAACATTAAAAAGTGCTATAAATTAGGTATCGCCGGAATCTTACTGACTGGCAGAATAACGTGAACATGTAATTCATAACGCATGGTGAACGCTGTATAAAAAAAACTAAAAAAGCTGTGCCAGAATTGCGTTTTTTTGTTTACCTGGCCTCCCAATAAATAGGATAAAAGGTGATCATGAAGTCGCATGTACCACAAAATGGTACCAATAATAACTACAGCTCGTCCCGCAACAAACCAGCCCTCATACCACTACGTCTATGAAAAATAAAATTAGTTATGGCTCCAATAAGTCAGGAAATAAAAAAATATGCAGTTGTGCAGGCCCGAGGGGAACATTTCTTCTGTTTCAAGAGGCGATTTATCAAGGACCTAAAATTAGGGAACCAGGAAGGGGAGAGCCCAAACATATCCGCTGGAAGCGAGGGTGCCCGTATTATACCAGGACAACACTTTCCCAGCAAAATTCCCCAAACTGCAAAGGTGCGGAGTGTGGACCAAAAGGGGGATAAGAAAGGACGCCATATATCAGTGCGACACCGGCCTGTGCAGAAAGAATTGCTTCACAGCGTAACACACATCTATGGATTATTTTATTGTTTTTTTACCCCATTATTATACCACCTGACTATGCCCCTTATATACTCCGCGCGGCTTACATGTACCCCCACATTATAAATGGAAACATCAGCAATACTCAAATAAATCTACTACCAAGCAAAATCCGCTCTCCAAAAGGCAATTGGTGCTCCCTCCGCTCTGAACCCTACAGCGTGCCATAACAACAGTTTCCTTCCACATATATGGCATCGTCATACCCGGGAGAACCCTTTTAACAATTTTTGGGGTGTGTGTCACCAGGGTCATAAGCTGGGCATGACATATTTGCCACTGAATGGCATATCTAGGGAAAAATATAAATTTTTCATTTGCACTATCCGCAGTGCAATCATTTATGGAAAAGACCTGTGGGGTGAAAATGCTCACTACACCCCTTAATAAATGCCTTGAGGGGTGCAGTTTCCATAATGGGGTCACTTCTCAGCGGTTTCTTTTTATTATTTCACATCTGAGCCTCCGCAGTTGTGAACCAATACTTTGTAAATCGCCAAATTAGGCCTCAATTTGGCATGGTACTCTTTCACTCCTGAGCCTGGTCGAATGTCCAGGCAAAAGATTAGTGCCCCATGTAGGGTGTTTTTAAAACCGGGAAACCCAGCATAATAATTAGAGAGCTGTCTTGTTATGGTGGCACAAGCTGGGCACCACATATTGGCATATCTACTGAAAAAAATCCCATTTTCACTCTGCAACATCGAGTACACACCAATTTCTGCCAATCACCTGCAGGGTTAAAATGCTTACTACACCCCTAGGTAAATGCATTGAGGGGTGTAGTTTCCAAAATTGGGTCACTTCTGGGGGTTTCCACTGTTTTGGGCCCAGAGGCGCCCAAAAACCAATCCAGCAACATCTGCACTCCAAATGGCGGTCCTTCCCTTCTGAGCCCTGCCGTTTGCCCAAACAGCAGTTTATGACCACATATGGGGTATTGCCGTACTCGGGAGAAATTGCTTTACAAATGTTGGGTTCTTTTTTTCCTTTATTTGTTGAGAAAATAAAAAAATTTGCGCTAAAGCTACAACTTATTGAAGAAAAAGGATTGTTTTTATTTTCACTTCCCAATTCTAATAAATTCTATGAAACATCTGTTGGGTCAAAACGCTCACTACACCCCTAGATGAATTCCTCAAGAGGTGTAGTTTCCTAAATGGAGTCACTTTTTGGGTGTTTTCATTGTTTTGTCCCCTCAGGGGCTTTGCAAATGTGACCTGGTCTCTGCAAAGCATTCCTGCTAAATGTGATCTCCAAAAGCCAAATGGCGTTCTTTCCCTTCTAAGCCCCGCCGTGTGTTCAAACAGCCGGTTATTACCACATGTGGGGTATTGTTTTACTCGGGAGAAATTGCTTTGCAAATTTTAAGGTGCTTTTTCTCCTTCAGTCCTTGTGGAAATGAGAAAAAATTAGCTAAACCTACATTTTCTTTGAAAAAATTTAGATTGTCATTTTCAGGGCCAACTTCCAATAATTTATGCAAAAAACCTGTGGGGTCAAAACGCTCACTATACCCCTAGATAATTTCCTCAATGTGTGTAGTTTCCAAAATGGGGTCACTTGTGGGGGGTTTCCACTGTTTTGTCCCCTCAGGGGCTTTGTAAATGTGACATGGCCTCCGCAAACCATTCCTGCTAAATTTGAGCTCCAAAAGCCAAATAGCGCTCTTTCCCTTCTCAGCCACGCCGTGTCTCCAAACAGCCGTTTATTACCACATGTGGGGTATTGTTTTACTCGGGAGAAATTGCTTTGCAAATTTTAAGGTGCTTTTTCTCCTTCAGTCCTTGTGGAAATGAGAAAAAATTAGCTAAACCTACATTTTCTTTGAAAAAATTTAGATTGTCATTTTCAGGGCCTACTTCCAATAATTTATGCAAAAAACCTGTGGAGTCAAAACACTCACTATACCCCTAGATAATTTCCTCAATGGGTGCAGTTTCCAAAATGAGGTCACTTGTGGGGGTTTCCACTGTTTTGTCTCGTCAGGGGCTTTGTAAATGTGACATGGCCTCCGAAAGCCAAATAGCGCTCTTTCCCTTCTAAGCCCTGTCGTGTGTCCAAACAGCCGTTTATTACCACATGTGGGGTATTGTTTTACTCGGGAGAAATTGCTTTAAAAATTTTGCGGTGCTTTTTCTCCTTTAGTCCTTGTGGAAATGAGAAAAAAATCGCTAAACCTACATTTTCTTTGAAGAAATGTAGATATTAATTTTCAGGGCCTACTTCCAATAATTTCTGTAAAAAACCTGTGCGGTCAAAATGCTCACTATACCCCTAGATAATTTCCTTGAGGTGTGTAGTTTCCCAGATGGGGTCACTTTTGGGGGATTTTCACTGTTTTGGCACCGCAAGAGCCCTTCAAACCTGACATGGTGCCTGAAATATATTCTAACAAAAATAAGGCCCCAAAATCCACTGGGTGCTCCTTTGCTTCTGAGGCCGGTGCTTCAGTCCAGTAGCACGATACGGCCACATGTGGGATATTTCCTAAAAGTGCAGAAACTGGGCAACAAATATTGGGTTGCATTTCTCTGGTAAAACCTTCTGTGTTATAAAAAAAATTGTATTAAATATTTATTTCTGCAAAAAAATATGAAATTTGTAAATTTCACCTCTACTTTGCTTTAATTCCTGTGAAATGTGTAAAGGGTTAAGACATTTTCTAAATGCTGTTTTGAATACTTTGAGGGGTGAAGTTTTTAAAATGGGGTCACTTTTTGGGGGTTTCTAATATATAAGGCCCTCAAAGCCACTTCACAACTGAACTGGCCCCTGTAAAAATAGCCTTTTGACATTTTCTTGAAAATGTGAGAAATTGCTTGTTCTAAGCCTTGTGACGTCATAGAAAAATAAAAGGATATTCAAAAAACGATGCCAATCTAAAGTAGACACATGGGGGATGTTAATTAGCAACAGTTTTGTGTGGTATAACTGCCTGTCTTACAAGCAGATACATTTAAATTGAGAAAAATGCTAATTTTTGCAATTTTTCGCTAAATTTTGGTGTTTTTCACAACTAAATAGTGAACATATCGAGCAAATTTTGCCAGTAACTTAAAGTGCAATGTGTCACGAGAAAACAATCTCAGAATCGCTTGGATAGGTGAAAGCATTGCGACGTTATTACCACATAAAGTGACACATGTCAGATTTGAAAAATGAGGATCTGTCAGGAAGGTCAAAGGTGGCTAAAGAGGGAAGGGGTTAAAAACTGTATGACTGTATTATTTAAAGATATATTATCATACAAAGATTAGTACTTTTTAAGGCTCCACAGTTCCGCTTTTCATTATCAAGTATATCTAAGCACAGTGTACCGCTAAGGCACTGTATCTGAGCCTGTCATGGGTTCTAAATGTTACGATTTGCTCTCCCCTCCCCCAAAATAGAAAATATCTCGCGTTAAAATACAAAAGCTTCAAGCATGTTGAAATCCATTTTTCTACATGCCCGACCCTTCTTTCTTTCTACATCTGCCATTGGAGGAAAGTCGGGACACCCCCCATACACGTTAGATGCTCAGCCGATCCAGTCGAAACCAGCAAGTTCGACCGACATTCATCTATTGTGTGAACCCCTTGAATTATCAAATTCAGCAGTACTCATTACATTATTACATTGGTGAAATCTTCGGCAATATCTACAATACATGCCGTTTTACTGCGGCGTGGAGCCGGCTTTGTCCTAGATGCTCCTTACCTTGTAAGACTCTTCTAGACACTCTGAAACCCGAATTCACACCATCTTTCCAGCCACAAACTGAAGTGAAATGACTAGCATATGAAAGGGAGAATTCTTATGTGATTGAAAAACTTGTGTGATTGAAAAAATTCCTTTGGCTAAACAAGTTCCCTTGTTTTAGATCCACCCAAGAGTTGTCATGGATATCTGGATCAGGAGGGAAACATCTGGTTTTCACGTGTACAGCTGTGGGGAATGTCGGAAAGAAGCAAATGATTTACGTATGGCTTTACTATTACATAACCGAACTTCCGGGAGTTCGCACAACCAGGGATTGTGAATTTTCTCATTTTTCACGGCCGATTTGCATACGTAGGGGACCCGTTTTTGGGGAGCCTATTGAAGGAACCGTGAAAATGGACAAAAACAGTTCACACGGTCCGGTAAAACAATAGTCCCATACATTTTTATGCAGCAGTGTGACGGCCGTCACACATCCGATTTTTAAGTTTGTGTAAAAGAAAGCCCTTAGATGATTTTGATCTCTAAACAAATGTCAGGGTTTCATGACTTCCAGGGTTGTGAACTTTCCAAAAGTACACAGTAAGTCATCCCTAGCTCACTCCTTTTAGCTGGAAACCTTTTTTCAGAGCTTTTGACTTCAGTCTTGTCTCCAGACTATCAGCATGTGTGACATGTGCCGTAGCAAGTTTATAATTCTACAATTCCAGCTGTGGCCACTGAGGCGCTTACCGCATATGGATTCATTGGCGTTGCATTCATTGAGTTATTAGGATGATTACTTTTTTCGCTTTTACATCACTTATATTCTATCTTTGCATCATTTACTGTATTTGTTTACAGTTATATCACAAGACCTTGCCCATGCCTTGCCCCGGTTCCCCTTTCAATGTCAGGGGTGTAATTATAGGGGGTGCAGAGGTAGCAATCGCACCCAATGGCCAATATACCACATAGGAACACAGCAGTTATATTATAAATGGAATATGGTAGATGGGGGCCCTGTGACAGGAGATATTCCAATCCAAGCTATATCAATAGTATACCTAGAATACAGGACAAGGAACATTGATTGGAAAGATGACATCCAGTTTATGTACTGTGCCTCCTCCGATCAAGGGTGCAGTCATAGGCGACAGATTTTGTTGGGGTGTATTCACACTGTACGTTTTAACCACTATTTGCCGGGGTTTTTCGTACTAACTGCAAAACCACAGCAAATTGTGGTAAAAACGCATGTGTTATTGCATTGCGAGTGGCAAAACCACATGGTGTGACAACACCCTAGCAGAAAATGTTTGCGATATGAAATCTGTTTCATTCATTTGAATGGGGGTGTTTCTCCTGCAGGTGCATGGATTTCTGCAAGTTCCAAGTTTATGCTACAAAATCTGCCGCGTGTGACTGCACCCTTTGGCTATGTTCACACAGGGCTGATGCGCTGCGTAAAAGTACACAGCGTGTTCGCCCTGGAACATGCAGGGAATTGCAGACAAAAAAATGCACCAAATTGTGGTGCAGATTTTTGGCAGGATGTCTTTTGAAAAAAAAAAGTAAATACTTACCCTAGTCTCCATTGTCATAGCGACGCTTTCTTCTGTTCTCAGTGCAGCCCAGCCTCCTGGGATGACGCTGCAGCCCATGTGACCACTGCAGACTGTGATTGGCTACGGAAGTAACATGGTCATTCCAAGAGGCCCGCCATTTTATATGCACATAACTTTAGCGTTGTGTTTTTTTTTTTAATTATTAGGCGTATATTTTATAAAAAGAGTGAATAAAATACAGTATGCATTCTAGATAACTCCTCTAGTAATCATATAGCATTAGTCTAAAATATACTTTTTTTTGTATTCTTCATCGTTTACCAATAATATTGATATATTACATGTCCAATTTAGGGTAATTAGGTCGGGGCTAGAGCTAAAGCAACAAATGTTGGGAGGGAGTTTTTTGGGGGGAGTTTATTTTATGTGTATTTTTTAATTTAATGTATTTGGGAATTTTTTATTTACATTTTATTGTCTGTCCCTGAAAGGCCAGAAGAGTATTCATAGTAAATATGCATTGTGATGGGTTTAAATACTTGGACCGCCAGCCATAAATTTATGGTGGGAGGTCCTTAAACGGTTAAAAATGTAAAGAAACCATTCTGCTCCTGGAGATTTAATCTTTGTTCTCCAGCCAGAGTGGGCTCCCTCTTATCCTTTGAGGTGACCTTATAGCTAAAGGGGTATTCCCAACTTCACCAAATATGCCATAAATGTCTGATTGATAGACACGCAACTATCTCCAGGGGGAGAATGAATGGAGAGGTGGCCGCGTGGCTCTTTGGGTTCACTTCAATAGGAGTTATGGAAACAGCCGAGCACGATTGTTTGTCTATTTCCGTAACTCCCCTTGAACAGAATGGTTAGAGCTGCGCAGCCACCTCTCCATTCATTCTCAGTGGCCATCTAACCCCCATTTAGAGATTGGTGTGGGTCCCAGAGCTGGGACCCGTATCTAGCAAACACTGTTGCCATATCATGTGAATATGTCATACATTTTTAAGTTTTGAATACCCTTCGAAGATCCTCACAGTATTTTTTGTATGGGCCATTTATACATATGTACAAATTTATCCTGCCCTTTATGACGTGTCAAAACCCAGGACTCAACAGCATGTTCACTAGATGAAGCCGCACTTATCGTAACAAAGCATGGGACTCGCCATTGAAATGCTTACATAAAGGTTTTGTGTCTGACTACACCCAAATGTTCTTTCATGAATAATTGATTTGCTAGAAACATGTTGATTGGAGATGAGCTCTGCCACTTTCATGACCAGTCTTGTTTTGGACAGTTCCTGCTAGCTAAGAAGATGATTTTTTTTTTACATTTACAAAATGTGTATTTCTCTGGGTTGGATAATTTTGGGGAATATCAGTTTGGGTCAACAGTATTTTTCCATTTCTCACTTAACTTTGTTGGTGAAGATCTAATACCGTTGTGTATACGGGAATAAGATGCTGCCAGTCATATCTGAAAGCTGCCAATCGCTCAGGAGTACAAAGGATCGGCCATGTTAAAAGCCGAAAATGTCTGTTCCATCTTTCTATCGACACCTTTCAGGCTGCCCCCATAGACACATCACAATGGTGGCTGATTCCACCAAAAATAGTGAGTTTGATTAGATTAAGGATGGTCTTATGCAGGGTCGGACTGGCCCACCAAGGTTCAAGCTCTGATACAATAATGGGTCCCGAACGTCCAGCAGAAGACAACCCCATTCAGTGCGAACTTTGGAGACAATCACTTGCCACTAAGGTCTATTTCTTATGGGATGATCCACAAATAACCTATAAGACCTTATTGATGATTTGTCCTCTGTGTACAATGATAACAACAAGGATAGACAAAGTGGACATGCTTATGTTCTGTATAGATGGAGGGTGTGACCAAGAAACCCTAGTACCACACTGCTATTATGTGGTACAATTTTAAAGATTGTTGTCTTAAGGGCACAGTTGGTGGTGATTGATCCCATGATGGATACACAGGAGGAACTGTTGTGTGTATTAGATCAGCAAGGAGACATTTGTTCTTGGAAAAACAACTTCTAAGCTTCCCCACGTAACAGGAAACTCTTTGACAGGTCATGGATTTCCTGTGTATACCGAAACCCTTACTAGGGGATATGTATTATCACATATCCACCCAGTCTGCTTGTACTAACAGTATTATCTGGATCTCAAATAGCCACCATATTAGTTTCTCTGAACTCAACCCTACTTGTAAATGAATCAGGGTATCACCAGGGTAAATAAGTAGGAAGGGATACAGAAAAATATGTTTAGTTTGCTGATTTGTGACGTCATTATATTCTATTTTTTATTGTTTACTATGACAACAAACATTTTTTGGACAACCAAGTATCACTGAGCGGAAACTGGGTCAATAGTTACAGGGGTACTCCGGTGACATAACGTATTTTCAACTACTCTCTAAATATGTTTTGTATTGTATAATAAAATATAGCTCATGTTTCCACCCTACCATATGCCTTATACCACTCCAGACTACAAATCCCACAAATCCCTGCTGTGCCTCTCAGTCTGTGTGCATTGCATGACTTTGGGGACAAATTTTTGTATCAAATTACAATGATTGATGTGTGCTGACCGGATTGAGAGGTTTAGTGGTGCTTGAGTAGTCCGTGAGGAAGTCCCATGGACTGCTTAGTGCTCTGGAGCATCATTGGCGCGTGGATTGTTTGCACATGCGCGATGCATTAAAGGTCAGGTCGGTGAAGAGAGACATAGCGGCCATAGGCGACAAGAGAGAGCCAAGCGCCTACAGATTGTAATCTGGGGAAATCAAAAGTGACGAGTGGGATGGGGGGACTGGTAAATTGGATATTTTACAAGAGAACCACAGAGAAAATGTATAAGTTTAATTAATTAATTTTTTCAAAAATGCCATTAAGATAAATATTAAAACGGATTTGCTGCCACTGAAATACCCCTTTAAGCATAAAGCTACGTAAGAAAACCACATATCACTGAGCTGTAGCACTATAAAACATAACTTTTAATGACAATCCGAAGAAAAGGAAGTCAATGCAAAACCGACAAGGTTAATAGCACAAAACAGACCAAAAAAGGGTCCTAGATACCCGAAGGTACCATAACAAACATACATGGGTACTAAGCCAATATGGATGCTTATGTAATGTGGCGACCCTGTCCACTAACCCTAGTATTCCCTATTTTCTCTAAAACAGCGTCCCAATGTGTTTTCCCACAATATTTGGGTTTATCAGGGGACAAAAAAGGGATCATACAGAACAATCCTAGGGATTCAAAAAGCAAATGCGGTGGTAAAATAACAGCCACCGAAAAAAAGCACATTGACCTGTGGTGCGGTTTCTTTAGCTGCAGCATGTGAATTAATGCTGTGGAATCGCTGCTCTTGTATTGCAGGTTGTCCCATTGAATTCAATGGGGTGCTTAAACCCGCAACAAAGTGGTGTGTGTTGTGATATTTGCGGCGGAATCGCAGAGATTCCAACATAAATGTCGCAAGTAAGAAAAAAAAATTATACTTACCCAGAGTTCACTGCTTCTTCTCCAGTCCGGCCTCCTGGGATGACGTTTTATCCCATGTGACCACTGTAGCCAATCACAAGCTGCAGCGGTTACATGGCCTGCGACGTCATCCCAGGAGGCCGTACCACGCACAGAAGAGAGGGAGGGTATAAGTAGGAACGGTTTTTGTTTTCTTTCCGGCGCAGCGGAAAAAAATTATATTTCGACGCCATTCCCTGCGGTGTTCAGGGCGGATACACTGTGCAGCTTGACGCAGCTTATCCGCCCTGAACACGCCGTGTGTGTTCCTACGCTTATGGCGCATGTTTTTGTCTGTTTTGTTTTTTTAACCTTGTCGGTTTTGCCTTGACTACCTTTTTATGGGATTATCATAAAATTTCTGTTTTATAGTGCTACAGCTCAGTGATATCTTGTTTGGACAATCCTCTAATCACATTGGGGTCCACCCTGATAGTAGACAAACATTCTTCTAGGGGAGAAAACATCTCTAAAGGTCCTTTTACATTGGCCGATAATTGGCCGGTGCAGCGAGCGCCACTCAACGAGACATCGTAAGGGTATGTTCACACGGCGGGGGTCCGTAACGGCTGAAATTACGGGGATGTTTCAGCCTGAAAACATCCCCGTAATTTCAGCCGTACCGCCATGTGCAGGCGCTTGAACGCCGCGTCAATTACGGCCGTAATTAGCGCTGCTATTCATTGGAGTCAATGAATAGCGGCTCCAATTACGGCCAAAGAAGTGACAGGTCACTTCTTTGACGCGGGCGTCTATTTACGCGCCGTCTTTTGACAGCGGCGCGTAAATATACGCCTCGTGTGAACAGACAAACGTCTGCCCATTGCTTTCAATGGGCAGATGTTTGTCAGCGCTATTGAGGCGCTATTTTCGGGCGTAATTCGGGGCAAAAACGCCCGATTTACATCCGTAAATAGGCCGTGTGAACATACCCTTACTCCGATCTCTCGTCCCCATACATTATTATCATGTCGGCAGTGCATCTCCGTTTACACAAGGAGATCTGATGCCGACAATGATAATAATTTACTTTTTTAAAACGATGCGATCAGCAGATGATCCAGTGTTTGCTCGTTCATCTGCTGATCGCTGCCCTATTTACACTGGGAAATTATCAGCAACGAGCGTTCTATGAACGCTCGCCAGCCTGATAATAGCCCAGGGTAAAACCCCCTACTAAATACAGGGGTCTGTTGGATTTCTTTATGAATCCAAAAGAAAAAACTTTTGTGTGCCTCACAGTATATATCGGAGGTTGTACTGCGGCAATACTCCCATGTGCACAAACACTTACATAATGGGAGAAGGTTCTATTAGCTCATCATGCTCTGGAAGTGCATATATCTAGAAGCTGCCTAAGGCTATGTTCACACGGAGTATTTTGGCGGAGGAATATCTGCCTCAAAATTCCGTTTGGAACTTTGAGACAGATTTTCCTCTCCCTGCACGCCGATTTTCGCGGCGATTTTCGCCCGTGGCCATTGAGAGCTGCGGGCATAAAACAGCGCGAAATACGCTTTCTCTGCCTCCCATTGAAGTCAATGGGAGGTCAGAGGCGGAAGCGCCCGAAGATAGGGCATGTCGCTTCTTTTTCCCGCGAGGCAGTTTTACTGCTCGCGGGAAAAAGACGCCGACGCCTCCCATTGAAATCAATGGGAGGCGTTCTCGGGCCGTTTTTGCCGAGTTTTGCGACGCGGTTTCCGCGTCAAAAAACTCGGCAAAATACCCCGTGTGAACATAGCCTAAAGCAGAAAATTCTATTTAAGTTTCTTCATATATAGCATATTGTCTTTTTTTTATTATGTATTGCATTTTTGAGCATTTTATATATATAAAAAAAATAATTTGATACTATACCAATTATAAAACATATTTTAAAAAATGCTATAATAATACATGAAGATGAATACAAAAAATATTATGCATTAATATTTGGGGGGAACTCTTCATTTTTGTCTTGTATTATATTTCTGGGCAAAAATACAAAAACTTATCAGTGACAGAAATAAACTGCTTATAATTTATTTTAATATGAATTCACTATAACTATATTACAGTATTATATTTACCTGTGGCAGGTTTGTTGCAGAGATTTCCGGAACTGTCTCATTTATGGTGTGCAGCTTGCAGAAATCCATGCACCTACTGCAGAAACACCCTCATTCACATGGAGCTGAAATATCTGCAACAAATCTGCCGCGTGTGAATATACCCTTCACACAGGGTTTTTTTTCTGGTGTTTTAAAATTTTAGCGGTATTTTTATTTAGTGTCATTTTGTAGAAATATTTTTCCTGGCGTTTTTGAAGTTGTATAGAAAAGCCTAACGAAAAACACCAATAAGAAAAGTCATACCTAGAGCATAATGTGTTCTGAGAAAAAAAAATCCACTGACCACAAAACGCTACAAAAACACCAAAAACCAAAACACTGTATGTAGACATTCTCCTATTTTACTATAGACTTTACACTAACATCTGGTCACAGTGTTTTTCCTTCAGCAAAGGAGTGCTGCGAAAAAACTTTAAAAAAACGCGTGTCAGTACTCTGTGTGTGAAACCTGCCATAGCCTATATTTACGCATTTGGTTTTTAGCAATGTTTTTTTTTGCCAAAGCCCGGAGGAGATACAAAAAAAAAGAACAGGGTGAAGGAAAGACTGATATTTTTTCTCTATCTTATATTCACTCACTTATATTCAAATCATAAACTCAATAACAGCATGCAGTGTCAATCAGCTGCTTCAAAGGCCAGCAAGATATTGTCGTGTATTAAAAGAGGCCTGGACTCACGGGACAGGGATGTAATATTACCACTTTACAAAGCATTAGTGAGGCCCCATCTAGAATATGCTGTTCAGTTCTGGGCTCCAGTTCATAGAAAGGATGCCCTGGAGTTGGAAAAAATACAAAGAAGAGCAACGAAGCTAATAAGGGGCATGGAGAATTTAAGTTATGAGGAAAGATTGAAAGAATTAAACCTATTTAGCCTTGAAAAAAGACGACTAAGGGGGGACATGATTAACTTATATAAATATATTAATGGCACATACAAAAAATATGGTGATATCCTGTTCCTTGTAAAACCCCCTCAAAAAACAAGGGGGCACTCCCTCCGTCTGGAGAAAAAAAGGTTCAAGCTGCAGAGGCGACAAGGCTTCTTTACAGTAAGAACGGTGAATTTATGGAATAGCCTACCGCAGGAGCTGGTCACAGCAGGGACAGTAGATGGCTTTAAAAAAGGGTTAGATAATTTCCTAGAACAAAAAAATATTAGCTCCTATGTGTAGAAATTTTTCCTTCCCTTTTCCCTTCCCTTGGTTGGACTTGATGGACATGTGTCTTTTTTCAGCCGTACTAACTATGTAACTATGTGTTTGACAGCAAAAAAAAAAGACTGCATCAGAAAACGGATGTGTGAATTTGGCCTTAGAGTTAAAGTGTAACTAAACTTTTAAAAAGCTTTTGACATGTCAGAAGTTTTGATCGGTGGGGGAGAGCGCTGTGCCGCTTTCTTTCTGATCGGTTTTCCTGGGAGCGGTGTACGGGCTCAATAGAAAGTCTATGAGTTCGTACACCTCTGACTCCAGTGCTCGGACCCCCACCGATCAAAACTTCTGACATGTCACTATGACATGTCAAAAGTTTTTTTAAAGTTTATCTACCCTTTAAAGACTCTCATAGACACTCATAGATGCTCATAAAGATGCTTACAGAAACAAAGGACTATTTTATTCCACTTGTGTTTCATTTTAGTAAAATCTGAACATTGGGGTTTTTTTTTAAATAATTAATATTGTGTATATTTGTCTGAATTTGATATTAGTTAGTAAGTTTAATACAAGAATAACTTACTTTGCAAGGTGACAAATGATAGAAACAAACATGGTGTCTACTTACAGAACATTTCAACTTCAGACAATTTTAAAGGATTAAAAGATTTACATATTTTCCATTGTACAATTGACTATGATAAACAAACAAAGCGTAATACACATCATTACATCAAAGACTTATGCGCCAAAATCTGAACCGCCATTAGCATTTTACTAGTCAATATCAAACAAAGTGATACTAGTGCAGGTCAAGTGATACCAGATCAAGGTAAACAAAATCTGTTCAATACTTTTATATATATATATATATATACAGTCATATATTTGAAGTTGGTTCTTCTGTAACAAAATAAGAAGAATAGACATTAAATGAATTACCTTTCAATATTTTACAAATAAGTTCTAATATAGGAAATTATTTGAAAAACCTAGATAATGAGAAATATAAAAATGTGAACTGTTTTGTAAAATTGTCAGAATGTTTGTGTCACATGTAAAATTCTATGCATTAGTATAAATAATAATAATATTAATAATACTAGTAGTAGGAGTAGAGGTAGAGATATCACTGCTCTACACCTACTGCATTTTCTTACATTTTTTAATTTTATTTCATTTATCCTATAAAAGGAGAACTTCTCTACATATAAGAAAATATAGGTGGTTTAACCCTTTAGTGACAAGCCTATTTTGGACCTTAATGACCAAGCGATTTATTTCGTTTTATCATCTCCGCATTTCAAAAGCGATAATTTTTTGTATTTTTCCTGCAGACCTAGCCGTGTGAGGGCTTGTTTTTTTGCCAGATGAACTGTATTTCTTTTAATGGTACCATTTTGGGGTACATTAAATTTATTGATTAACTTTTATTAACTTTTTTGTGCGGTTAATGGCAATAAAAACAGCAATTCCCCCATTCTTTTTTGTGCCTTAGATTTACTTTTGTTTATTGTGTGGCATTAATAACATAATAACTTTATTCCTCAGGTCGTTATGACTACGGCAATAACAAAATTATTTAGTTTTTTTTTATTTTTTACTACTTTTGCACTATAAATATATATATTTTTTTTAAAAAGTATGTGTTTTTGTGTCATCATTTTCTAAGAGCAATAACATTTTTCTTTTTTCACAGACAGCTGTATGAGAACTTATTTTTTGTGGAACGACATGTATGTTTTTTCAGTACCATTTTTGGGTACATATGACTTTTTGAAAGTTTTTTATTGCAGTGTTTGGGAAGACAGGAACAAAAAATCTAATTGTTTTATATTTTATCTTTTATGGCGTTCACCGTGCGGGTTAAATAACGTAATCGTTTTCTAGTTCAGGTGGTTATGGATATCAATTATGTGTAGTTTTTTTCATAACATGGCACCTTATAAGGGGAAAAAGTGGGTTTATAATTTTTTTGCTTGGATTTTTTTATATAAACTTTATTCATCTATTTGTACTTTTTTTTTGTCGTCTCACAATGGGACTACACTATGCGATTGTATGATCACTTTTATAATACACTGCAATACTTCTGTATTGCAGTGTATTATGCCTATCAATGTAAAACTGACAGTCCTATGGCAGGACCTAATAGGCATACACTGATGGCAGACCTGGGGGCCTCTGTTAGGCTCTTGGCTGCCATAGAAACTATCAGCACCCTGGTCTTATGACACAGTGCCATGAAAAGGCATATGGGTGGTCGCTAAGGGGTTTAGCCATAAGACAAATTAAAATGTGTGTGTAAATAAATTTAAAGATTTTATCGGAATAAATGATGTGGTACATACAAATAAAATAAAACAATATTTTCTTGTTACTACTTGTGCAGTATTTTCGTATTGGCACATAAAATATATATTGAATGGATGAAGAAATAAATATGGCAAGCTGTATTAGCCCCAGATAACCTGGTGAGATCACAGTTATAAGAGAAAATACAATTAAAGAATAAAATAGGAAATACTAATACTACTACAGGTAAGAACAATGATAATAAAGATAATATAAGTGCATACCACTAATATCATCTAATTATAATGTTACAATAATACAGAATAATAATCATTATTTCTCTATTTTTTTTCTTGCTTAGTCATATACCTTTAGGTCCTAAAGTAATAGAAATAAAAACAAAAGTCGGTTAAATTAACATTATGCTCACAAAATAAATTGTAAACTAAACTTCAAGCATTAAAATATATAAATATACTTAAACTTTAAATTTTGGATTCGGTAGAAACCAAAAAACAGAACCAAAGAACAAAAGTAAAAAGTTATTTTGTATTTATCTTAGCAAAACCAATAAGAACTAACAAGATTTGTGTTAGATCCACATCAATCATTGTACTTTCAGTCTAATTAGCATGATAAATGTGAAGATGATTGGTCTCAAGTAGGTGATCAATCGTTTGATGTGTGGGTGAAAAGGCTTAAAAAAGTCATATGTGTGAAGGTCTCAGGTACCTCAGTCCTCACCACTACATAAGGGCAAGGTCTACTGAGAGTTTTAGTTCAGTCTTCCAAGGCCACTTCAGCAACCTGAACTACGTTGACTAAGACATTGCGAGAAAGATGTCTTCTTCCAAGATGGCTATGAAGGTCATCTTATATATTCTCTTCATCCCTTTGGTATCAGGGAGACCTTTTCTACCACCAAGAGCTAACAGCCATGCTCAAGGAGTCAGGATTCCAATATACATGATGAACCTTTATCAAACGCTCATGGGAAATAATAAGGATCTTAAAAGTCCAGAAAATCAGATTCTGCAAGAGTCCGATACTGTCCAGAGTCTAACTGCAAAAGGTTAGTACAATAGTTCATTACAGTCTTATATCTTCTGTATTGTTCATATCTATTAGTTATTTTATGTTTTATATTCTTCTTATTATATATAACCTTATATTATATACTAGTTATTGCCTAAATTTATATAATTACATAGATAAATGATAGTGTCATCTAAATAAATTTGAGTAAAATAAAGTAAATCTTATTAAGGTCATAACTAACTTCTGAATTTCCGCTTTAGATGTCACAGTGGAGGATAATCGGTGGTCATTGACTTTTGACCTCTCTCCTATTTCAAGAAATGATGAACTGAGGATGGTTGAGCTCCGGGTTCATCTTCCACCATTTACAAAATCCAGCAATGTAACAGTGGACATCTATCACATCAACAATGGTCGAAACAAACTCTTCTTGGGGTCAGTCATGACAAATATACCTGATATTGAAAATACTTCTTGGACAACCTTCAATGTCACCAAGATGATAGGAAATAGTCTTATGTGGGGAAAGAGACTGACCAACCATGGAGATATGAAGTCAGTAGAGATGCCTGCTAGAAATGTATTTGAGTACTCAAGAAAGATCAAGAAGCGTGAAATTTCTCTACCTGAAAATACCACAGAACAAGCAATCATTGTGTTCTTTACGAAGCATAAGCCATTTTCCAAACAGCACACTAACAGCCTTATCAAAAAATTGGCAGTGAACACTATGAAGATGTTTGAATTTCGAAGACACAAAAGGACCAAACTTGTAAGCCAGCTGGTAAATTCAAGCATCTACCCCATTGTAGTAGAACAGCACAAGCCTTCATGTAGAAAAGTGGACATGGTAGTAGACTTCAAAGAGATTGGATGGGACAAATGGGTTGTCTACCCCAAAATATATAATGCTTACCGGTGTGAGGGAACCTGCCAATCACCACTAATGAAGACTTCAAAGACAACAAACCATGACTATATAAAGGTAAGACTATACCAAACTGTAACATACTTCTGTAGAATTCTAAGTAATAAATGAAGAAATGTTGTATTACATGCCGGCCATTCAACTGGGGTGTCCCCATTTTGACAGTTGCATGCCCTTTATGATATAACCTCTTTAAATATTATATATTTATCTATAGAAATTTGGAATTTTAATACATTTTTTCTTTCATTTTGCAGAGTTTCATCAAGTTGAAGGATTCAGAGAGAATGGAATGTGCATCTTGTGTTCCTCTTAATATGGAGCCATTGTCCATGATGTTTCATGAGGATAAACACCTCGTTGTAAGACACCATGACGACATGATAATTGAAGAATGTGGGTTTCAATGACCATAAGGACACGGAGTTGAACTTTTTGATGTTTATTTTGTTATTTAGGGGAATTTAGAAGAGATGGAATTTAATTTATATAAAAAAAAATGAAATTAAAGTTATAAATTACAATACGGATAGTTCCTCATGTTGAGGTGTGACGGATACTTTCTCCTAATGCTATGTATGGATTTATTGAAATATTCTGGATATGTAATAAACACTTTGGATTAGTTAAAATGTTGTATGAATTTCGTTTTTTATTTTCAATTTCTTAGACCTTCTACTGTCACAGATCCATATGGAATATTGGGGTAAAATGGTACTTTCACCAATTTTTTGTTTGTTTGTAAAAATATGCATAAATAAACACTTTGCTATTTTATACTATTATATATTATTATAAAGTTAAGATCAACATTTGACATCCTGAGGCTAGGTTCACATCTGCATTGGAGGCTCCGTCACTTAAAATATGTTCAATCGGTTCCGTCGGGCGCTGTTGGTGTCCATCATCCAAAGTAATCGTCACTCCCATTGTTTTAATTGCTCTGTTTAAATGACTAAGCAGAACAACGGAAAAAAACAAATACAGATGTGAACCCAATCTGAGCCTGATTAATTTGTAAGTCACTTTAACAATAATAAACAGCATATTATTCAATAGGCTCTGCTCACATCGGTGTCATGGTTTCTGTTTATAACTGAAACCAGGAGGCAGTGCCGGATCTGTCGTATGACGGGCTCCACCGGTGCCCAAAGGACACTATTGACTAATAATGGGAACTATTGGGTTTCGTCATGTATACTGTACTAAAATAGCAGTAATTATTCGATAAGCATTGATACAGCAGATAGAGCTCTTTTACACAGAATGTGAGATAACCAGCGAGCGCTCATGTTCTGAGACTGGTTGCTGCCGTGGGGCGTTGTTGGAAGATACAGGGGATGCTGAAATATCCCTACCTGGATGTCCAGAACCCAACTGCTGTGGGTAGTTGGGTCATTTGCATAAATAAAGCACATCTTATACAGAGGTATTTTTAAATTTATTTTGATTACATGCATTTAGAAAAATCTAACTTTATTAAGGGGCTATTGAATAAATAAAACCAGTACCCAAAATGTAGTGATACAATCATTGTACTATCTAATTAGCATGATAAACATAACAATGATTGATCTCAAGTAGCTGATTAACCCCTTAACGACCGGCGTATAGTGTTTTTACGTTGGCCATTTGGGGTAGTTCTTCTGAAGCGCCGTCTTTTCACGTCGGCACTTCAGAATAACTTTTCTCGCATCGTGCAGGGATCTCCTGAAGACCGGGCTGTTGCTAACAGGCTCGGACTTCAGGGCAGCGATCGGAGACCACTAGCAGTGTTCTCCGATCATATTTAACCCGTCTATAGCGAGTGCCGCATCTGAGTGATTTTAGAGGGCGGTAGCTCCCTCTCTTACCCCACTGGCATCCCTGCCTACATTGCGGTGTGCCAATGGTTTCTATGGCAGCCTGGGGGCCTAACAAAGGCCCCCATGTCTGCCTTTAGTGATTGCCTGTTAGGCCATGCCAGAGGCATGACCTAACAGGTGCCTGTCAGTTTTACACTGACAGGCAATAATACACTGCAATACAGAAGTATTGCAGTGTATTATACAAGTGATCAAAAGATCTTACAGTAAAGTCCCCTAGTGGGACTAAAAAAAAGTTAAATAAAGTTTGAAATAAATAAATGTCCCAAGTAAAAACAAATTAAAAACCCACGTTTTCCGCTTACAAAATACTTTATTATGAAAAAAAGTTAAAAGTTACGCATATTTGGTATCAACACGTCCGTAACGAACCCAACTATAAAACGGTTACATTATCTAACTCGCACAGTGAATGCTGTAAAAAATAAAAAAGAAAACAACGCCGGAATTGCTGTTTTCTGTTCATTCTACCTTCAAAAAAATTTTATAAAAACTGATCAAACAGTCGCATGTACTGCAAAATGGTAGCAATAAAAACTAGAAGTCATCTCGCAAACAAATACCCTCATACAACTGCATTGGTCAAATAATAACAAAGTTATGGCTCTTAAAATGTGGCGACACAAAAACAAATAATTTTGAAAAAAAAGTGTTTTTACTGTGTAAAAGTAGGAAAACATTAAAAAACCCTATAAAATTTGATATCGCCGCAATCATAACAACCCGCTGAATAAAGTTATCATATTATTTATACCACACGGGAAACGGCGTAAAATTAAGACGCTAAAAAAATGTGGAAATTTCAGGGGTCTTTTCCAGTACCCCACTAAAAAAAGTTAATAAAAAGTTAATCAATAAATTATTTCTATCCCAAAATGGTGCTATTATAAAATACAACTTGTCCCGCAAAAAAAAAGTCCTTATACAGCTATGTCGACGGAAAAATGAAAAAAAATTATAGCTCTTTGAATGCAACGATGGAAAAACCTAAAAATTGCTTGGTCATTAAGGTTCCAAATACCTTCGATACAAGGGGTTAATGTTTTGATCTGTGAATCAAAAGGCTTGAAGGAGTCCAGGGGTGGACATAAAGCTGGTGCAGCCGTTTTGGCTGCACAGAGGCCCGTAGGGGGTGGGGGCCTGCTCAGCTGACCTAAACACTGTGCGCAGATCGGCACGCAGATCGGCACATAGATCAGCACGGCCGTGTGGCAGATGGTGGCTGGCCCCCTTCCCTCCTTGTGCACTTTCGGCAACTCACGGATCGGGCCTGCTTCCTTCACATATGTTATTGATGACATCAATAACATATGTTAAGAAAGGGGGCCCGATTAGTGAGTTGCCGACAGGGCCGGCGTTAGGGGGGATAAACGGGGCAATAGCCCAGGGCCCCCTGCCCGCAGCTGCTATGGGGCCTGAGGCATGAGGGTGCCCATGCCGCCTGGGCCATAACATTTATGGGCCGGGCAGCACCAGCCCCCTTATGCCCGGTGGCGTCGCTAGCACCGGAGGAGGCCCCGTTGCTAGCGATAGCCACATTCACTTGTATCTGCATCTTTAGGACTCAGATACAAATGAATACTATAGGCTGCAGACTATGTTAGGCCTGCAGCCTATAAGTTGCTGGGAAGACCCCCTGCGCAGGCCGGCTTTATGACGTCACTACATCTTGGTCTTCGCCAGCGTCCCGCCCGGAGGGGGGCTGTATGGCAATATACAGGGGGGATTGCTGTGTAACCCTATATAAAAGGGGGGCTGTGTGGCACTATATACAAGGGAGGGGTGTTGTGTTGCACTATATACAAGGGAGGGGCGCTGTGTGGCACTATACACTATATACAAGGGAGGGGGCTGTGTGGCACTATATACAAGGGGGGCTGCATAGCACTTCATACAAGGGGGGTTGTGTGGCACTATATACAAGGGGAGGGCATTGTGGCACTATATACAATCAGCCAATCAGTGTTAGGGTTCTTCTTGCTCCGCCCCTGAGCCTGCCGGTGCTTTTACTGCGTGGTGTGTGTGTGTGTGTGTGCTGAGCGTGATGAAGGGGACTGACTGAAAATAAAAAGAACTAGGAGGTAGTGGTTGCTGACCTGTCTGTAAAAAAAGTTTGGAGTGGAGCTGAGTGGACAGTTAAAGGGGTTTGCCCTTCTTTAACATTTATGGCATATCCACCGTATATGCCATAAATATCCGATAGATGCGGGTCCCACCTCTTGGACTTGCGTATATCTAGAGAACGGGGCCCCCTAAAACCCGTTCTGCCTTTAACGGCTCCTGCTTAGATGGTCGAGAGTTACGAAATCGGCAAAGCTGCTTGATAAGTGACAGTGCAATGAGCAAGATAAAGTCATTATAAGTTAGTTACATGAGTGCTTTGTGTTATACTCAGCTGTTAAATATGGAAATTATTATTTGCAATATTTATGTTTGTTACTTGTGTTCTAAACTAGTAATAAAATGTGCAATATAGATTTGCATAGTTTTATATGCACGCGGGCGTTATTAGGTTATGGGGGCCCAGGCACATTCTTTACACAGGGGCACTCTGCAGTCTGTGTCCGCCTCTGAAAGAGTCATATATGTGAAGATTTTGGGGACCTCAGTCTTCACCACTATATAAGGATAAGGACTACTCAAAGTTTTAGTTCAGTCTTTCAAGGCTACTTCAGCAATCAGAACTACCTGAGCTAAGCTGACCAAGACATTGTGAAAAAGATGTCTTCTTCCAAGATTGCTATGAAGAAGAACACCTTATATATTCTTTTCATCCTCTTGGTATCAGTGAGACTCATTTTACTGCCAAAAGCTCTTCCAAGAGCTTGAAACCATCCTCATGGAGTCAAGATTCCGCTATGCGTGATGAACCTTTATCAAACTCCCATGGGAAATAATAAAGATCTTAAAGCGAACCAAGAATTTTCAGATCACTTTTGAGGTGACTTTTCAGAATAAGCTGTCATAAGTTTGTACATGAGGAATAACACTATTGCTGGCCATTATATGACTTATATTCTGCATTGTTTAAATATAGTTCTTAATTTTCTCTGAGATAGTGGGTGGAGCCTAACTTCTATCATGTCTCCCATACGCAGCACACATAGAGAAGAGAACATCCTGCCCCACTATTTCTCTGTAGCACACCCTTAGAAGCAGCAGCATGGAGGACATCATACAGCAGTAATAAGCAGCATAGTTGAGAAACCAGCACTGGAGTGAGATATAAATCTTACCAGCAGCCTGTATCTTCTCTCTGCTCCCTCCTTCTATTCCCCCTCCTCTATCCATAGACTTCTATGGGTAGCAGTGTCTATGTTTCTCTCCCTCCTCCTCCTGCCTAGCGTCTTAATAGACTTCTATGTGCTGCATTTCTGTGTCTTCTCTCTCTGCTCCTGCTCTCCCTTCTCTCTCTATAGACTTCCATGGGCAGGCAGTGAAGAGACACACCCCCACTTCCTGCAAACCGTCTCCTCTGCTCTGTAACCAGGGATAGATTTTGCTTGACAACAAGGGGTGGACAGGAAATTACAGGAAGGGAGACACCTAGTGGCAGTAACTTCAAACAGAATTTGCATTGATAAAACAACTAAATTTCAATAGAAAATAAATTAAAAAGTTGCTATATATCAGGTATACTATTAAACATTTTTTTGAACCTATGTAACTATGCAAGGGATTGAGAGAGGTTGAACTTAATGGCCCGTACTCCAATACATCGGCTTTCCGGAAAAAGCCAAACAGAAACAAAGCGGCTGAGTGCTTACACGAGCGAGTCTGCCGATTCGTTTTAGCGATCGTGGGCGTCTCAGTGCACGGAGCCCCACCAATCAAAACTTCTGACATGTCACTATGACATGTCAGAAGTTTATCAAACGTTTAGTTACCCTTTAAACCTTCTATTGTCAAAGATCTGCATAGAATATGGGGCTAATATTGTTCTTTCACTTATTTCTAATTGATAGAGATAGATTTTAATGTATATTTTAAAAAAAATGAAACTTAAGTTATAAATTACTGAAATATCATAGTGAAACCTCTTTGGGAGGACAACCCAAAATTGCATCGAAAATTGGCCTTCTAAAAGGCCATCTCAATGAAAAAATGCCAATATAAACAGAAGATAGGGGAATTGAACATGTGGCAAAATGTTAGTCTTAATAAAGGGGTGTCTCCTCAATAGGCTGGTCTTTAGGAGAGGTTTCACTATCTGTAAAAAACACTTTGGATAAGTTATAATGTGTTATTTTGAAATTATTAGACCTACTACTGCCCTAAATCGACATGGAGTATTGGGGGGTAATATTGCTCTTTGTGATAATTTGTTTTTGTATTTTATACATAAATATAATTTTTCAATTTTAAATTACTTTATGTTTTAAGGCTAATGTACATAGCTGTATAATGGCTCAATTGTATGAAGCCATAAAACTTCACCTATAGAAGTCTAAGGGCCCATACTGCACCCCTGAATGCCTATGCACCGTTGCCTATTGACTGATCTCACAAGAGCTATGTGCTTGACAGCTAAATGTATTGTAAATGTCACTATGAGCCACATTTACAAATACCACTAACAATGACAATCTTTATGTATTCTAGATCAACAATATGTGTTTTAAACATTTTGTGTATTTACACTGGCCAGTTATCGTTGATAGTTAGGAAACAAATGAATCATAACGGTCACTGCTCAATAAAATACCCATTACTAAAAAGACTGAATGTAGAATTGTATTTTTTTCAAAGAACATTTGGCGACTAAGGGTGTATGCCCGAGGCCATATTCTGGATTCATGTCATATGGATCCCAAATTATCTTCCCCATAGATATATCTGGACCCATACTGTACCTCGCAGGAGGTATTCCCCACTACAAGCATCTCTGCGGAAGAATGCAATACTTCAAGTCCATACACACGGCATTGTCATGTGTACGATTCCTACAATGTACAATATTAAAAAGAAAATGTCTTGGACTCACAAGTGGTCTTATTATTCCAAACTAAGGGGTTATCCGACAACAGGTCAGAGTTTCGATTTTACTGCACTGTGTGAACATACCCTTAGAGTCATAAGTGTTTTCACAAGGATGCTCTCTTCTGTGAGCAGTGGCGTAACTACCGCTGTAGCAGCCATAGCGGCTGCTACGGGCCCACACCGCCTGCTGACATGGGGCCCCCCAAGCCCGGTGGTGCCATTAGCAGCTGCTACAGCTTCTGCAGTGGTAGTGAAGTCACATTAAATAGTCGCAGATACTATTGTACACTACGGCAGAGAAGGGAGTTATCTCCCAACTCTGCCATAGCATGTTTGCCAACTATCCCGAATTAGCCCGGCTGACCCGAATTTACAGAAACAGTCCCGGCAAATTACTGTCCCGGGAATTGTCCCGAAACTGCTACATTCAATTGTATCTGCACCCTGCGAAACTATCTGCTTCCTCCTGAAGCGAACTCCCCGACCAAAGTGTGGCCGAGGATTCCGTTGCAGGAGGTGCCACTGACATCACAGCCCATATATGGACAGTGAAGTCAGTGCTCTTTCTATGAGTGGAATTCCTGGCCAGGGCGTCAGCAAGGCTTTGGCCGGGGATTCCGGTGCTCCAGGAGTAGCCGATGACTTCACTGTCCATATAAGGGCAGTGACATCAGGGGCACCTCCTGCAGCGGAATCACCGGCCAGAGCATTGCCGACACCAGGCCGGGGATTCCGCTCATAGAGGGAGACCCTGACGATGTCACTGTCCATATATGGATAATAAAGTCAGGGGCTCTTCCTGGAGCATCGGAATCCCCGGCCAAAGGCTGCCGACAACTGGCCGGGGATTCTGCTCATAGAGTGAGCCCATGACTTCAGTGTCCATATAAGGGCAGTGACATCAGGGGCACCTCCTGCAGCGGAATCACAGGCCAGAGCATGGCCAACGCCTGGCTGGGGATTCCGCTCATAGAGCGAGCCACTGACGACATGACTGTCCATATATGGACAATGAAGTCGACTCCTCCTGGAGCGCCGGAATCCCCAACCAAAGCGTTGCCGACGCCTGGCCGGGGATTCATTGTCCATATAAGGGTAGTGACATCAGGGGTACCTCCAGAAGCGGAATCCCCGGCCAGAGCATGGCCAACGCCTGGGGAGCCACAATGGCTCTATCTACAGGGGGTGTATGCGGCACTATCTACAGGGGTAGTATGTGGCACTATCTACAGTGGGAGTATGTGGCACTATCTACAGGGGGAGTATGTGGCACTATCTACAGGGGGAGTATGTGGCACTATCTACAGGGAGGTGTGTGGCACTATCTACATGGGGCGGTGTGTGTGGCATCACCTACAGGGGCTGTGTGTGGCATCACCTACAGGGGCTTTCTGTGGCATCATCTACAGAGTCTGTGTGTGCCATCATTTACAGGGGGTCTGTGTGGCATCTACAGGGGGCTGTGTGGCATCATCTACAGGGGGTGTGTGTGGCATCTTCTAGCACTGTCTACAGGGGGAGCTGTATGGCACTGTCTACAGGGGGGCATTATGTACAAGGGGGGGTTGTGTGGCACCCAGGGAAGGGTGGCCCAGTCAAATGTTTGCTATAGGGCACAGGGTTTCCTAGTTGTGCCCCTGTCTGTGAGTAAACGATTTCACATACTGTTGAGGTATTGAGATGAATAGCATAAAGATAGAGATATGTGAGTACTCAAGAAGAAGTATGATATCTCTCTATAAGCAAGTAAAACAGATAAATCAAAGTGACATATGAAGTATAATGTAAAATGTATCATGTACATTCCATCCGAAAAATCGCACCACATTGTGGAAAAAAGCGATGGGGAGCAAAAAAAAAAGATCTGTTGCGGGTTTTGCATCTCCTTTGAATTCAATGGGGAAAACCTGCAACAGAAAATCAACGAAAATGCAGCATAAATTGACGTCCCGAAAAAGGGCTTAAAAATCGGAAGCAGAACGCCTCCAAACACCTGCCCATTGATTTCAATGGGAAAAAACGGCGTTCTGTTCCGATGGGGCGTTTTTTACGCGGCCATTTTTCAAAACAGCCACGTAAAAAAACGGCCGCGAAAAAGAAGTGCATGTCACTTTTTCAGCCTTTTTTGTAGCCGTTTTTTCATAGACTCTATAGAAAAACCGCTCCAAAAACGGCCGTAAAAAATGCAGGAAAAATCACGATTAAAAAATGTCTGAAAATCAGGAGCTGTTTTCCCTTGAAAAAAGCACCGTATTTTCAGACGTTTTTGAGTTTGTGTGTGCACATACCCTAAAGGTTGATTATGTGCAAGCTCCAAAAGGCTGCTTGACAAATAGTAAAATGCCCCCACACAGTATATTGCACCCACACATTATAATGCCCCTTTAGTGCCCCCCACACAGTATAATGCCCCTTTAGTGCCCCCACACAGTATAATGCCCCAATAACTGCCCAATACAGTATAATGCCCCTATTGCTGCCCCCAGAATATAATGATCCCTTTAGTGCTCCACACGTAGTATAATGCCACCTTTACTGCCCCCACACAGTATAATATCCCCTTATGCACCCACACACAGTATAATGCCCCCTTTAGCGCCCCCACACAGTTTAGTGCCCCCTTTAGTGCCCACCATGCAGTATAATGCCCCCTTACAATATAAAGCCCCTTCTTGCCCTCCTCCTCAGCATAATGCCCTCTTTAGTGCCCACCCACAGTATAAAGTCCCCCAAGTGTCCAGACACAGTATAATGCCCCCTTTAGTGCTCACACACATAATAATGCCCCTTTTAGTGCCCAAACACAGTATAATGTCCTCTTTAGTGCCCCCACACAGTATAATGCCCCCTTTAGTGCTCACACACAGTATAATGTCCAAGTGCCCCACACAGTATAATGCCCCATTTTATTGCCAGTATAATGTCCCCAAGTGCCCCCACACAGTAGAATGCCCTTCTTAGTGCTCACACATACTATAATGTCCCCCAATTGCCCCCACACACAGTATAATGTCCCCCAAGTACCCCATGCAGTATAATGCCCCCTTTAACGCACACCCACAGTATAATGTTCTCTAAGTGCCCCCACACAGTACAACGCCCCCTTTAATGCCCACCCACAGTATAATGTCCTCCAAGTGCCACCATACAGTATAATGCCCCCTTTAGTGCCCACACACAGTATAGTGTCCCCCAAGTGGCCCCACACAGTATAATGCCCCCTTTAGTGCCCGCACAAAGTATAATACACCCTTTAGTGCTCCAACACAGCAAGATGCCTTTTAGTGACCCCCCCACATGCCCCCCAGATTAAATAATGCCCACTTATGCCCCCCCCACACACAATATAATGCCCGGACACCTTATGCCCCCACTACCACACAGTATAATTATGTCTACCCCACACAATATACAGCCCCCCTTTTGCCTTCAACAGCCCCCTTATGCCCCCCACTGTGCCACTGTGTAATGTTAAAATAATGTATAAATAATGGCTGCCTTGCAGTGGTTAATTTTACTCACCACTCGTCCGGGTCCTTCTCTGTCCTGGCCCCGTTGCTGCACTGTGACGCACACGCATTGAATTGTCACGTGAGAAGTGCATCGCTGGCGCAAGAGCAGAGAAGGAGCACCTGGGCGGAAAGGCAGATGCAGAATCACTGGGCCCTGGCGCTTCAGAAATGCAAGCAGGGGAGGGGAGCCAGTGCAGCTGGTGGAGTAATGCGCCATGTGCCATAGCACAGGTCGCACAACTTAAAGGCCGGCCCTGAGTGGAAACTGCCCTCGTTGAATGGCCTTTTACAAGATCAGGTGGGTCAAAATTCTGGGACACAAAATCCAATCTAATAGGTTCCATTAATCCATCTGCCTAAGGTAGATTTTGCTGCCTTGAAGCCTTTGTTTTGCCAGAAAAGAGAATCAGAAGATTCTTAACCTTCTTAATCTCTCTGCTCCTATCAAAATAGATGTTTAAGCAATGTGGGAGATCTAGGGTAATGGCGATTATGGGGAGATTTATTAAGACTGTTGCTTGATACAACCAGTCTTAACACCTTCCTGATATTTGACATAACTATACGTCATTGCCGGGAAGGGGCAGTATGGAGCGGGATCACAGGCTAAGCTCAATTCATACCCAGGGGGTGTCAGCAGTATGTTACAGCCAACACCTCCCTGTAAGAACCACTTAGATGCAATCAATAGCGGCATCTAAGCCGTTAGGAAGATTGAGGCCCCCTCCATCATCCCATCAGCCATCCCACGACGTGGTTCTCACTACAGCTAAGGGGCCTAATGGAGGTCCACATGTTTGCCATATTGGTCCTCCTATTAAGCCCTGTCAGAGGAAGAACTTCATAGGAAAGCGGTAAAAGTACAATAACTATAACCAATGATCACTTGTACAAGTCCACTAGTGGGACAAAAAAAAAAAGTGAAAATTAGTTAAATAAGGCTTTTACTAATATAGGTAAAGAAAATAACTAAAAGTAAAAAGAAAAACCCTTTTCCCATATTTCCCCTGTAATGTAAAAAATATTCAAAACACAATTGGTATCGCATGTCTGTAAAAGTCCTATTACAATATAATATTATTTATCCTGCCAGGTGAACGCCATATAAAAACAAATAAAAACCGTCAGAATTGCTGTTTTATCAACTCACCTTCCCTCAAAAAATGGAATAAAAAGAGATCAGAAAGTTGAATGCACCCCAAAATTATACCATTTATAACTAAAGCTGGCCACACACAGCTCCATCACTGGAAAAATAAAAACTTCATGGGTTTCAGAATATTGTGACATAAAAAAAATGTTTTAACAAATGCTTTTTATTTTGTAAAAGGGGTAAAACATATTAAAAATAACTATATAAATTTGGCATCGCCGTAATCATATCGACCCACAGAATACAGGTAATATGTAATTTTTATAGCAGAAAACTGGTGTAGAAAAGTTAATAAATCTCCCCCCCCCCCCCCTATGTTTCTCGTCAGAGGAGGGCTCTGGACAGAAAACTTTAAAAAAAAAACAACCTTACTGACGTTCTCAAAGGAAAGTTCCCCTTATTCTTTTGGCAAGGATTATGGCTAATAGTAAGGTGATCTTAAGGGATAAAAACTTATCAACTTCCTCCAGATGCTTAAATGGTGGAGAGCACAGGTCTCTTAAGACCACATTCAAACGTTACTGTACTATAGGCTTCAGAACCTCTTGATTAGAGGGTCTTGAGATAAAGATCTGCCAAAGGCAAACATTGTGGCAATCTGGACCTTTTTCTAGGCCAGCCTATGGAAAATCCAGGAAAAGATCTATCCACCCCCTTCTTAGAACACCAGGCCATGAAGATCCGTTTCACTCTTACATAGACCTTCTGTGTAGATTCCGCTCTGAACTGACATAAAGTCCTCAAAACTGTATTAGAAAGCCCTGTGGATTCAAATAGGGGCTGGTTAACCACCCGGCTGTCAAGTTGAATCTTTTCAGATCTGGGCAGGGCTTTGTGTCCTAACAGGTACTGCAAAGTGGGAAGTCTCCAATAACATCTCCGATTCATATCAGATTGAAAAACCATGTCCTCTTTGGCCAGATTATATGATGGCTATTACCATACTTATAACCATGAGATCTAGCTCTGGCACCGCTCATATTAAGGATGATCTGTTTGAAAATTTTCATATTCAGGGACCATTCCCCAGTAACCGTTTGGCCTTGGATTGGTCAGCCATAATGTTGAGGGATTCTCATATGTGTACAGGTGCAGCATTTAAGTGGTTTACAGTGGGAGGGAGCTCCCTCTGTCACCCACCCACAGCCCGCAAATGCAATCACGGGCCTCTGATGGGGTGTCACGGCAGCCAGGGTCCTAACAAAGGCCCCCAGGCCTGCCCTGGTAAACTAAGTATACCAAAGCATTATAGCAGCGATCAAAATATTGCATAGTGAGACTGAAAAAATAAGTAAACATTTTTAAATAAAAATTATTAATAAATTATTAAAAGTGTAAAAAGAAATAAAAGTACACATATATGGTACACATATATGGTATCGCCGCGACCATAATGACCCAAACAATAAAAAAAAATGCAAACAGCTATGGCGGAATTGCTATTTTTTTCCCATTGCCCCGCAAAAAAGTAATATTAAACTTTAATCAATAAGTCCCATGAACCCCCAAAAGGTACCAATGAAAACAACGTCTCGTCCCACAAAAAGCAAGCCCAAATATAACTAAATTGACGCAAAAATAATAAATGATGCTTATTATGAAACAGAAAAATGGGAGACGGCGCTCCCCTAAGGTGATATCGTATGGATAATAAAGATGTTGAATTGAAAGCTGAATAGGAATGAACTCACCTGATTTAGTGGTGCAGGATCGTCAGCACAACTTAACTTTGTTGCTCGTCAGGTGTTTGAACACCTTCGGTCTCGTTCACACAGTGCTGGCCTCTGGAGCAGACCCACGGTTGATTTCTCCAGCACTGGAGCCTCTTTCTCGTGGTCTTGTATAATGAAGGAAAAAAGAAAAAATGCTCCTTGTATCGGGCGCTCTCGTGTGAATGATTCACTGAAGATACTAATTCCACACGGTCATGGATAGTATTAAACAGATCTATTGGAGAACATATAAATACTAATAAAAAGGGGTTGCTGCAACGCGTTTCAACCTCGTACTGAGGTCTTCGTCAGGCATCTAAAATTTCTAACAAAAAATCTTCTTAAATAACCATGTCGTGTGATTCACACCCGGGTCAAACTATCAAGGTTGAAGTTCGTTGTGGGAGTATCGTTATGGGTACGTATGTGATGTTTTTTATCCTGTCTACTTATTGTACAGGGTGGGCCATTTATATGGATACACCTAAATAAAATGGGAATGGTTGGTGATATTAACTTCCTGTCTGTGGCACATTAGTATATGGGAGGGGGGAAACTTTTCAAGCTGGGTGTTGACCATGGCGGCCATTTTTAAGTTGGCCATTTTGTATCCAACTTTAGTTTTTTCAATGGGAAGAGGGTCATGTGACACATCAAACTTATTGAGAATTTCACAAGGAAAACAATGGTGCGCTTGGTTTTAACGTTAATTTATTCTTTCATGAGTTATTTACAAGTTTCTGACCACTTATAAAATGTGTTCAAAGTGCTTCCCATTGTGTTGGATTGTCAATGCAACCCTCTTCTCCCACTCTTCACACACTGAGGGGGGATTCACACGAACGTGTATTCGGTCCGTGCGGGCCGCGTGGTTTTTACGCGCCACACATAGACCAATACAAGTCTATGGGGCAGTACAGACAGTCCGTGCTTTATGCGCAGCGTTTGTCAGTTGCGCAAAAAGCGCGACATGTTCAATATCTCCGCGTATTTCGCGCATCACGCACCCATTGAAGTCAATGGGTGCATGAAAACCACGCAGGTCGCACGGAAGCACTCCCGTGCGAACCGACTGAAACAGCGCACCAGCTGTCAAAAGGATGAATGTAAACAGAAAAGCACCACGTGCTTTTCTGTTTCCAAACATCCAAATGGAGTGTCTTTGAGATGAGCGAACCCGGACAACCGAACCGAACTTCACCGGGTTCGGCCGAACTCGTTTTGGCCGAACCCGGCAAAAAAAATTCCGGTACGCGACGTCAGGAGATAGTCACTGTCCAGGGTGCTGAAAGAGTTAAACTGTTTCAGCACCATGGACAGTGACTACCGATCCCAATAAACATGAACCTGTAAAAAAAAACGAAGTTCTGACTTACCGATAACTCCCGGCTTCTTCCTCCAGTCTGACCTCCCGGGATGACAATTCAGTCCAAGTGACAGCTCCAGCCAATCACAGGCCAAGCACAGGCTGCAGCGGTCACATGGACTGCCGCGTCATCCAGGGAGGTGGGGCCCGATGTCAAGAGAGGCGCGTCACCAAGGACGCGTCACCAAGGACGCGTCACCAAGGCAACGGCCGGGAAGTTCTCGGTAAGTACGAACTTTTTCTTTTTTTTAACAGGTTTCTCGATATTGTGTTCGGCATTCACTGTCGAGGGTGCTAAAAGAGTTACTGCCGATCAGTTAGCTCTTTCAGCACCTTGGACAGTGACGGGCGTCGACTAGCCTCATCTCTATGATGGCGGCTGCGCGAAAATCACGCAGCCGCGCATCATACACGGATGACACACGCAGCTGTCAAATGTTTTTTGCGCGCGCAAAACGTTGCGTTGTTTGCGCGCGCAAAAACGCAACGTTCGTCTGAATCTGCCCTGATAGCAACACCGCAGAAGAAATGTCTCCCGATCTGACCCCCTTAGACTTTTATCTTTGGGGTCATCTGAAGGCAATTGTCTATGCTGTGAAGATACGAGATGTGCAGCAACTGAAACTACGGATACTGGAAGCCTGTGCTAGCATTTCTTCTGCGGTGTTGCTATCAGTGTGTGAAGAGTGGGAGAAGAGGGTTGCATTGACAATCCAACACAATGGGCAGCACTTTGAACACATTTTCTAAGTGGTCAGAAACTTGTAAATAACTCATGAAGGAATAAAGTAACGTTAAAACCAAGCACACCATTGTTTTTCTTGTGAAATTCTCGATAAGTTTGATGTGTCACATGACTCTCTTCCCATTGAAAAAACTAAAGTTGGATACAAAATGGCCGACTTCAAAATGGCCGCCATGGTCAACACCCAGCTTGAAAAGTTTCCCCCCTCCCATATACTAATGTGCCACAAACAGGAAGTTAATATCACCAACCATTCCCATTTTATTTAGGTGTATCCATATAAATGGCCCACCCTGTATTATATTTGATTCGATTCTGAACTTATGTTAAAACCATTGTTGATGTTTTATTAGCAGTGTTTGTTTGAATTATAATGTGTTTCTTTTCAGTATAGGAATACGGTACTAATTAGATATGTGAATATTTTCTCCATTATAATGTAATGTTATATGGGTTTTTATAATGTAATACCCGTATTTTGTATTATTATAAATTATTGTTTGATTTTTGATCTACGTCGCTATCAAAAATACATTTCTTACTGGTCTTGCTGGTACTTCTTCATAGATTGTACATTGCCCTAAACACTGATCTAACACTTGGCGGTATACTGAGACAGGTGTATTCGGGTATGATTTCTATCTCTAGTTTCCTCATTTGTCTCTATAGATGAGTTATATAGGGTATATCCTGATCTATAGGTTTTTTTTCGTAGATGTAATTCGGAGAGCTGGATTAATATCTCTGAAGGTTTATTTATATAAACCAATATTTTATTTTGCTTTGGAGTATTCATAGATTCTTTTTCAGATGCCCCTATTCTAATTTTCTATTGTTTAAAGGGTTTGATATTAGTCTTCTTTATTTTACTATATGGATTTAAACAGAATCTATTTTCTCATTCAGTCCGTTTGGACTCAGTGATTCAAATTTGAAAATCCAAAAGGATTGACGCTTGTTTAAGATAGAAATTTTATTATGTGTTTTTGAATCTATTTGTTCAATAGGAGACATTTTTATGTTATTAAAATTTGATTTATGATTATGTAACAGATGCCTTGATAGGCTGTGTTTTAAAAATCCTTTTTTAGCATTAAAACGGTGGCCATTAAGCCTACACCTTAATGTCTGTGAGGTTATCCCTATATACTGTAATCCACATTGACATTCAATCATGTATATTACATGATCGGTGTCACAATTCATAAAAGTATCAATTTGAAATCTTTCTTTTGTTATATTGGACATAACTTCTTTTTTCCTGCATTTATACTTAAACAGCATAAACAGTTTTTTTTTCCCACATCTGAAAATACCTGTGGGTTTCGGGAGGAGAGTAGAAATAGAGATGGGGGTTTTCGTCCTCAGTCTACTTGGTGCCAATATATTTTTAATCGTTCTCCCGCGACAGAATGTTATACCTGGTTTAGCAGGAATGATTTTATTCAGAATAGGGTCACTTCGGAGGATACTCCAATGTTTAAGTAGCGATCCTCGGATGGTCTTATGATCATGATTATAAGTTGTTAGAAAATTACTGGAATAATCTTTCATGTGAATTTCTTTAGTATGTTCTGACTGCTCTTTTTCTATGAGACACATTTCTTGAGTAATAGATAGATTCTTCTGATGCCCGTACAAATAATAAAGTTATGGCTCTTGTTAAGCGACGATGCGAAAACAAATAATTTCAGTTCAACTGTTTTTATTGTGCAAAAGTCGTAAAACATAAAAAAAACTAAATATATGTGGTATCGTCGTAATCGTACCAACCCACAGAATAAAAGTAGCATGTCATTTACGCAGCACGGTAAATGGCGTAAATTTAAAACGCATAGAACAACAGCAGAATTTTTTTTTTTTTCTATCCCCCCCCCCCCCCCCAAAAAAGTTAAAAAAATATGTATCCCAACATGGTGGCATTAAAAAATACAACTAATCCCACGGAAAAAAAAAAGCCTACATACAGCTACGTCGACTGAAAAATAAAAAAGGTATAGCTCTTTAAATGCAATGATGGAAAAACGGAAAAACATTACTTGTCATTAAAGAGGCTCTGTCACCAGATTTTGCAACCCCTATCTCCTATTGCAGCAGATCGGCGCTGCAATGTAGATAAGAGTAACGTTTTGTTTTTTTTAAAACGAGCATTTTTGGCCAAGTTATGACCATTTTTATATTTATGCAAATGAGGCTTTCTAAAGTACAACTGGGCGTGTTTAAAGTTATGTACAAGTGGGCGTGTATTATGTGTGTACATCTGGGCGTTTTTACTTATTTTACTAGCTGGGCGTTGTGAATAGAAGTGTATGATGCTGACGAATCAGCATCATCCACTTCTCTTCGTTACCACCCAGCTTCTGGCAGTGCACAGACACACAGCGTGTTCTCGAGGGATCACGCTGTGACGTCACTCACTTCCTGCCCCAGGTCCTGCATCGTGTCGGATGAGCGAGGACACATCGGCACCAGAGGCTACAGTTGATTCTGCAGCAGCATCAGCGTTTGCAGGTAAGTAGCTACATCTACTTACCTGCAAACGCCGATGCTGCTGCAGAATCAAATGTAGCCTCTGGTGCCGATGTGTCCTCGCTCGTCCGACACGATGCAGGACCTGGCGCATAAAGTGACGTCACAGCGTGATCTCTCGAGAACACGCTGTGTGTCTGTGCACTGCCAGAAGCTGGGTGGTAACGAAGAGAAGTGGATGATGCTGATTCGTCAGCATCATACACTTCTATTCACATCGCCCAGCTAGTAAAAGAAGTAAAAACGCCCAGATGTACACACACAATACACGCCCAGTTGTACTTTAACTTTAAACAAAAAAACATGACTCTTATCTACATTGCAGCGCCGATCTGCTGCAATAGGAGATAGGGGTTGCAAAATCTGGTGACAGAGCCTCTTTAAGGCCTAAAATAGGCTGGTCACTAAGAGCACTGGCGTAGCTATAGGGGTCGCAGCGGTCCCAATTGCGACCAGGCCCCGAAGCCAGGGGGGCCCACAGCCCCCCGCACCACATCAATAAAAAGTTACTATAGTAACTCGGGCCGCGGGCCCCTGTTACTATAGTAACACACTGTACTTACCTTCCTGGTTCTGGATCGCAGCGGAGGTCCTGACGTCCGCTATGCACCGCGCACAACATCGAGAGGACAGAACTTCCGCCGCGGCTGAAGAGGAAGGTAAGATTAGTAGCCCTGACTGGCAGGGTCCGACTCCCGGGACCCGCCAATCAGCTGTTTTGAAGGGGCCGCAGCACTCGTACGAGAGCTGCTCCCCTTCATTCCGGTCACACTGTGAATCGGTGTCGGCGATTCACAGTGTGAGCGAGTAGTGAAATGAAGGGGAAGCAGCTCTCGTACGAACACTGCGGCCCCTTCAAAACAGCTGATTGGCGGGTCCCAGGAGACGGACCCCGACACATCAGCTATTGATAGCCTATCCTGAGGATAGGCCATCAATGTTTAGGGACTGCGCAACCCCTAAGCCTACGATGTAGCAGGCTTAGGGGGCCCATGAGACAGGATCACAGATTGTGTGATCCTGTCTGCTGGGCCCTGTATCTAAGCCAATCACATGGTAGGCTTAGATACATTGCCCATGCGTGATCCTGTCTGCTGGGCCCTGTATCTAAGCCAATCACATGGTAGGTTTAGATACAGGGCCCCAGTACAGAGTAATCTTATACTGTATAAGATTACTGTCTGCTGGACCCTGTATCTAAGCCTACCTTGTGGTAGGCTTAGATACAGGGTCCCACAGACAGTATCACACATGGGCCCTGTATCTAAGCCTAACACATGTGTTACTAATCGGTTTTTTTTGTGTGTTTTCTTACAGGTTCGGTCGTTGGACTACGTCGGATTCCAGGACTACTTCGATGACGGCTTTTTTTTTATTATCAATAAAATGGTTAATGAGGGTTGTGTGTTTTTTTTTTTTATTTCAATAAAATATTTTTTCTTTGTCTTTGTTTTTTTTTAAACTATATTACTACCACCTTAGTAATGGCCGCCGGCTGATTGACAGCATCCATTGCTAAGGCGGGGCTTAGTGTTAGCCGATGCAGAGGCGAACACTAACCCCCTTTATTACCCCGGTACCCACCGCCACCAGGGGTGCTGGGAAGAGCCGGGTACGATCCAGTACCTGACCATCTGTAGTGATGGGCGGCCACTGGGGCGGCCGCAGGCTGGTAGTATCAGGAGGGGAAAGGCCAGATACAGTGGCCCTTCCCACCCTGGTAATGCTAGGCTGCTGCTACTTTATTGTATCTGGCTGGTTATGAAAAATGGGGGGGACCCCACGTCATTAAAAAAAATAAAAATAAAATAATAATAATTGGAAAGAACGATGTCAGGTCCCCCCCCCAATTTTCATAACCAGCCAGATACAACACAGCAGCAGCAGGCAACATTACCAGGGTGGTAGGGGCCACTGTTTTTGGCCTTCCCCAGCCTAATACTACCAGCCTGCGGCCACCCCGGTGCCTGCCCGTCACTACAGATGGTCGGGTACAGGTTTGTACCCGGCTCTTCCCAGTACCCCTGGTGGCAGTGGGTAATAATGGGGGTTAGTGTTGGCCTCTGCACCTGCTAACATTAAGCCCCGCCTTAGTAATGGAGGTTGTCAATCAGCCAGCGGCCATTACTAAGACGGTGATAATATAGTTTAAAAAGATACAAGCACATAGAAAAAATATTTTATTGAAATAAAAAAACACAACCCTCATTAACCATTTTATTGAGAATAAAAAAACGCTGTCATTGAAGTCCTCGTATCCGAAGTCCAACAACCGAACCTGTAAAAAAACACAAACACACAAAAATAATCAGTAACACATAAAGAAGCAAAATTATTATTCTTAGGGTATGTTCACACGGCCTATATACGGACGTAAATCGGGCGTTTTTGCCCCGAAATACGCCCGAAAATAGCGCCTCAATAGCGCTGACAAACATCTGCCCATTGAAAGCAATGGGCAGACGTTTGTCTGTTCACACGAGGCGTATATTTACGCGCCGCTGTCAAATGACGGCGCGTAAATTGACGCCCGCGTAGAAGAAGTGACCTGTCACTTCTTTGGCTGTAATTGGAGCCGCTATTCATTGACTCCAATGAATAGCAGCGCTAATTACGGCCGTAATTGACGCGGCGTTCAAGCGCCTGCACATGCCGGTACGGCTGAAATTACGGGGATGTTTTCAGGCTGAAACATCCCCGTAATTTCAGCCGTTACGGACCCCCGCCGTGTGAACATACCCTTACCTTTCCTGGGTCCAACACTGGAGCCGCAATGTCAGCGAGCTGAGCCCTGTATCTAATCCTATCATGTGTGATACTGTCTGCTGGGTCATTGTATCTAATCCTATCATGTGTGATACTGTCTGCTGGGCCACTGCATCTAATCCTATCATGTGTGATACTGTCTGCTCAGCCACTGTATCTAATCCAATTATGTGTGATACTGTCTGCTGAGCCACTGTATCTAATCCTATCATGTGTCATACTGTCTGCTGAGCCACTGTATCTAATCCTATCATGTGTCATACTGTCTGCTGAGCCACTGTATCTAATCCTATCATGTGTGATACTGTCTGCTGAGCCACTGTATCTAATCCTATCATGTGTGATACTGTCTGCTGGGCCCTATATATAATCCAATCATGTGTGATACTGTCTGCTGAGCCGCTGTATCTAATCCTATCATGTGTGATACTGCCTTCCGAGCCACTGTATCTAATCCGATCATGTGTGATACTGTCTGCTGGGCCCTATATCTAATCCGATCATGTGTGATACTGTCTGCTGAGCCACTGTATCTAATCCTATCATGTGTGATACTGTCTGCTCAGCCACTGTATCTAATCCTATCATGTGTGATACTTTCTTCTGAGCCACTGTATCTAATCCTATCATGTGTGATACTGTCTGCTGAGCCACTGTATCTAATCCTATCATGTGTGATACTGTCTGCTGAGTCATTGTATCTAATCCTATCATGTGTGATACTGTCTGCTGAGCCACTGTATCTAATCCGATCATGTGTGATACTGTCTGCTGGGCCCTATATATAATCCAATCATGTGTGATACTGTCTGCTGAGCCGCTGTATCTAATCCTATCATGTGTGATACTGCCTTCCGAGCCACTGTATCTAATCCGATCATGTGTGATACTGTCTTCTGGGCCCTATATCTAATCCGATCATGTGTGATACTGTCTGCTGAGCCACTGTATCTAATCCTATCATGTGTGATACTGTCTGCTCAGCCACTGTATCTAATCCTATCATGTGTGATACTTTCTTCTGAGCCACTGTATCTAATCCTATCATGTGTGATACTGTCTGCTGGGCCCTATATCTAATCCGATCATGTGTGATACTGTCTGCTGAGCCACTGTATCTAATCATATCATGTGTGATACTGTCTGCTCAGCCACTGTATCTAATCCGATCATGTGTGATACTGTCTGCTGAGCCACTGTATCTAATCCGATCATGTGTGATACTGTCTGCTCAGCCACTGTATCTAATCCTATCATGTGTGATACTGTCTGCTGAGCCAATGTATCTAATCCTATCCATAGTTTATAGGGTCGTAGTGCTATAGATATGCTATGCTGTCTCCTATGCACACATTTTTTTTTGGGCGGACACATATGTATTGGGGCTATTTCCCCTGACATTTTAAGCCCTGAGGGTATGTTCACACGGCAGCGTCCGTTACGGCTGAAATTACGGTGCTGTTTTCAGGGGAAATTCAATGCTAAAACGCCCGAATTACGTCCGTAAATAGGGTGTGTGAACCCAGCCTTAGTGACGCCATGGCTGCTAGTGCTGCATTGTTGGGTCACTTAGGAGACCCAGCGATGCAGCTGAAAGCTGCGGACCGTCGGCCATGAGGAGTTTGCGGGAGGGGGGCCCAATAAGAACTTCTGCTGGGCCACTGCATCTAATCCTATCATGTGTGATACTGTCTGCTCAGCCACTGTATCTAATCCAATTATGTGTGATACTGTCTGCTGAGCCACTGTATCTAATCCTATCATGTGTCATACTGTCTGCTGAGCCACTGTATCTAATCCTATCATGTGTCATACTGTCTGCTGAGCCACTGTATCTAATCCTATCATGTGTGATACTGTCTGCTGAGCCACTGTATCTAATCCTATCATGTGTGATACTGTCTGCTGGGCCCTATATATAATCCAATCATGTGTGATACTGTCTGCTGAGCCGCTGTATCTAATCCTATCATGTGTGATACTGCCTTCCGAGCCACTGTATCTAATCCGATCATGTGTGATACTGTCTGCTGGGCCCTATATCTAATCCGATCATGTGTGATACTGTCTGCTGAGCCACTGTATCTAATCCTATCATGTGTGATACTGTCTGCTCAGCCACTGTATCTAATCCTATCATGTGTGATACTTTCTTCTGAGCCACTGTATCTAATCCTATCATGTGTGATACTGTCTGCTGGGCCCTATATCTAATCCGATCATGTGTGATACTGTCTGCTGAGCCACTGTATCTAATCATATCATGTGTGATACTGTCTGCTCAGCCACTGTATCTAATCCTATCATGTGTGATACTTTGTTCTGAGCCACTGTATCTAATCCTATCATGTGTGATACTGTCTGCTGAGCCACTGTATCTAATCCTATCATGTGTGATACTGTCTGCTGAGTCATTGTATCTAATCCTATCATGTGTGATACTGTCTGCTGAGCCACTGTATCTAATCCGATCATGTGTGATACTGTCTGCTGGGCCCTATATATAATCCAATCATGTGTGATACTGTCTGCTGAGCCGCTGTATCTAATCCTATCATGTGTGATACTGCCTTCCGAGCCACTGTATCTAATCCGATCATGTGTGATACTGTCTTCTGGGCCCTATATCTAATCCGATCATGTGTGATACTGTCTGCTGAGCCACTGTATCTAATCCTATCATGTGTGATACTGTCTGCTCAGCCACTGTATCTAATCCTATCATGTGTGATACTTTCTTCTGAGCCACTGTATCTAATCCTATCATGTGTGATACTGTCTGCTGGGCCCTATATCTAATCCGATCATGTGTGATACTGTCTGCTGAGCCACTGTATCTAATCATATCATGTGTGATACTTTCTTCTGAGCCACTTTATCTAATCCTATCATGTGTGATACTGTCTGCTGAGCCACTGTATCTAATCCTATCATGTGTGATACTGTCTGCTGAGTCATTGTATCTAATCCTATCATGTGTGATACTGTCTGCTGAGCCACTGTATCTAATCCGATCATGTGTGATACTGTCTGCTCAGCCACTGTATCTAATCCTATCATGTGTGATACTGTCTGCTGAGCCAATGTATCTAATCCTATCCATAGTTTATAGGGTCGTAGTGCTATAGATATGCTATGCTGTCTCCTATGCACACATTTTTTTTTGGGCGGACACATATGTATTGGGGCTATTTCCCCTGACATTTTAAGCCCTGAGGGTATGTTCACACGGCAGCGTCCGTTACGGCTGAAATTACGGTGCTGTTTTCAGGGGAAATTCAATGCTAAAACGCCCGAATTACGTCCGTAAATAGGGTGTGTGAACCCAGCCTTAGTGACGCCATGGCTGCTAGTGCTGCATTGTTGGGTCACTTAGGAGACCCAGCGATGCAGCTGAAAGCTGCGGACCGTCGGCCATGAGGAGTTTGCGGGAGGGGGGCCCAATAAGAACTTTTGCATCGGGGCCCATGAGCCTTTAGCTACGCCCCTGACTAAGGGGTTAATAGCTTTTATAATTTCTTTACCACAAACAAAATCTTCCTAACCTCTACTTCTTCCTCTTTGGAAAAGCTTCATCCGTTATCTGAAACTCTTCATTTGATAGTTTAAAAGATCTGGGATGATGCTGGAAGGGATGACTAGATTATTCTGACAAAAAATACTCTTTTACCTCTTTCATTGAGTCTTGGACATAGTCCTTGACCCAAATGACCACGTCCTGTAAGGACCGTTCCCCTGCAGGATTCTGGGGGTGACAATCCTGACATCTGGTCTATTCATAGATGTCCGGAAGGGGAATATCACAGTCCCAGCAGCTTAGAGATCTGTGTTTGAAGGCTGACTTTCTACTCCAAGGACTCCTGTCGCTACAGAGGACTGAAATCCAAAATAAATAAAACATGTTAGACTCCAAAAAGGAGTAAGAAGCATTTAAACAATAAACATTAGGAAAAAATAAATAAAAGATACACAATAGAATCTCAGACACTCTTAATAAATAATAAACAAGATATTAACCAGGCTGCGCTCAAAGAAGCAGATAATAAGTAAATGCCATGCTTATGTAGGGGCAAAAAAACATCAGCTTTTAGAAGTTATGCATTAATAAAACACATTCAAACCCGATATATAAAACACTATGGAGGGCAAAAGGTAGAGAATAAAATGTCCTAATCGTTCACAGGGGCAGAAATATCCTATTAGGCCCCATGCACATGAACTTAAAAACGCCCATGATTACAGGCCCATAGACTTCTATTGGCCACGGGTACCTTCCCGTTTGCTTACGGAAAGGTGCCCGTGCCGTTGAAAAATATAGAACATGTCCTATTTTTTTATTTTACCGGCCGTGCTACTATACTTTATAATGGGAGCACGGCCCATAAAAATGTCCAGCTGCCTGTGGCCGGCTGTGCCCGGCCATGCCCGTAATTACGGGTCATAATTACGGACACGGTCGTGTGCATGAGGCCTTATTGTGCTTTTGGTTGGATGTGAGGGAATATAATTTTACGTTTTTATAAATCACTAGTAAGACCACACATGGAATACTGTATAAAGTTTTGGGAACTTGTGTATTAGAATAATATAGCTGAATGCTGGAGTAGGTGATAGAAGTCATTAAAGGAATGTGTGAATTACCCTGAGGGATTGAGATGATGAAATAACCGCTTATGGATTACATAATGGGGTTGACCGGGATTTTTAAAATAAAAAAACTTGCTAAGAGCAGGAAAGTTGAGTAAAAGAAAACGAAACAATACTTACCTGTTTAATCGCCCACCACTCCATAGCTGCTAATCTGGGGGTCCCCACTGGTCTTTGTTGACTTGTCCTGCATTGATGATGTGTGGTTTATGCACGTGACAGCTGCAGCCAATCGCTGAAGCAGTGATTAGCTACAGCGGTCACGTGCATGAACGGCATGGAGCACCAGAGCGGCGGAGGATTGAACAGGTGAGTATTGAAAGATCAATACAGAGATCTTTCTTGTAATTGTTTCCTATAACAATGACAAGGGGGCTTCATCTATGTCTAAAGTAAAGAAGTTTTCACCATCATCAAAGACAGGGATTCTTTTCTGTAAAAGCAGTGATACTATGGAATTTTTGCCACAGGAGTGACATTGAAAGAGTTTAAATGTTGTCTGGATGCCTTTCTTAAAATATTTAATATTACAAGTTGTGTATTGTATGTGTATATCTGTGTGTATTAAGGTATGGAAAGGGGCTACAGATAAGCCTGGACAATGTCCATAAATAGAAGCCTACAGGTTTTTCATCCCTATGAAGTTTACGCCATGTCCACTTTTCTGTTTCAATATTTTTATAAAATGTTTAAATATGAGATAACGTGTACAAAGGTACAAAATAATCGTACATTTTAGAAAAATACAGTTGAAGAAAATTACAGTCAACCCCTTAGTGACCGTCAATACACCTTTTCACGGTGGTCCCTTTGTGGCCTTACTCCAATGCATACTCCTAAGCAGCACGCCCGCTGTCTCGGGGTTATTTTTGACTCAGATCTTTCCTTTACTCCTCACATACAATCACTTTCACGCTCCTGTCATTTTCACCTCAAAAACATCTCCAGAATCCGCTCTTTTCTTACGGAGGAAACTGCCAAAACTCTCATTGTTGCTCTGATTCACTCTCGTCTTGACTACTGTAACTCATTACTAGTCGGTCTTCCCCTCACTAAACTCTCCCCTCTCCAATCTATCCTCAATGCAGCAGCCAGGCTCATCTTTATGACCAACCGCTACACCAACGCCTCTAATCTGTGCCAGTCACTGCACTGGTTGCCCATCCCCTTCCGAATAAAATTCAAACTTATTACTCTCACCCACAAAGCTCTCCACAGTGCTGCACCTCCTTACATCTCCTCCCTCATCTCTGTCTACCACCCTACTCGGGCTCTACGTTCTGCCAACGACCTTAGATTAAAATCCTCCATTATCCGAACCTCCCACTACCGTCTCCAGGATTTCTCTCGTGCTGCACCCGTCCTCTGGAATGTGCTACCCCAGACAATCAGATTAATTCCCAATATCCACAGTTTTAAACGTGCCCTGAAAACACATCTATTTAGACAGGCCTATAACATTCCCTAATCTGACTCCTTTCCATGGCCCTCCATTTAGATTAGTCATCAGAATAAGATTCCCTCACACTCCTTCTCTTCATGTCCGTCATACACGGATACTGGCTGGTGACCGGCTCATGCAGCTTTATGTTACCACCGCATGTGTATAAAAATGGCCGGACCATTGTACAGAACAAACACTATTACACTTTGTGTCTCCCTTATGTCCTCATAGATTGTAAGCTCTTGCGAGCAGGGTCCTTACTCCCCAGGTTTGAATTGTAAATGAACTTTGTCACTATGTAATGTCTGATATTGTTTGTTTCATGTTCCCTCTAAATTGTAAAGTGCTGCGTAATATGTTGGCGCTATATAAATAAAGATTATTATACGCCTTTTCATGGCGCATCGGAATAAGCGAGGCAAGTGTCTGATGACAGCCGGGCTCCTGCTCGAACGGCTGCAAATGGAGTTAACTCCGATAGCAGCCATTTAACCCTGGCTTCTGGAAGCAACAGGAAGATGGCGCAGGCTCAAAAGCTGAGCCCACGTCATCAGCGGTGAGTGTCAGCTGAGTGTTACAGCTGACACCCTGCTGTATTGGCAGCGACAGGAGCTAGCTCCCATTCCCGCCATTAACACCTTAGATGCAGCGATCAAAAGCGATCACTGTATCTAAGTGGTTTGTAGAAAATCGGCGGGGTGCCGACAGCTACTTTGGCAACGGGAGGCCTACCAATGGCCTCATGGTCTGCCAATTACGGAAGTCGATTAGGCCCCGCCCGGAGGCGAAGCATAATCGGCTTGCTGTCAGTGAACGACTGACAGTTCTAATGCATTGCACTACATAGGTAGTGCAATGTATTAGAACAGCAATCAAACAGTTGGACCTCCAAGTCCCCTAGTGGGACTAAAAATAAAGTGAAACAAAAAGTGAAAAAAAAGTTGTAAAAATATAAAAGTTTTAAGTAATAAAATAAAACAATTGCCCTTTTTCTCTTATCAAATCATTTATTATTGAAAAAAATAATTAAATCATACATATTTTTTATCGCCGTGTCCGTAACTGCCTGGACTATAAAAATATTATATTATATTATTTTTTAGCCCGCGTGGTAAATGCCGTAAAAAAACATATAACTAAAAAACAGCACTCATACCACTACGTCTATGAAAAAATAAATTAGTTAAGGCTCCTATAAGTCAGGAAAGAAAAATATGCAGTTGTGCAGATCAGAGGGGAACATTTCTTCTGTTTCACGAGGCGATTTATCAAGCCCCTAAAATTAGGGAACCAGGAAGGGGAGGGCCCAAACGTATCTGCTGGAAGCGAGGGTGCCCACATTATACCAGGACAACACTTTCCAGAAAAATTCCCCAAACTGAAAAGGTGCGGAGTCTGGACCAAAAGGGGGACAAGGAAGGTCACCATTTATCAGTGCGACACTGACCTGTGCAGAAAGGATTGTGTCACTGCGTAACACACATCTATGGATTGCTTTATTGTGTTTTTTTACCGCATTATTATATTACCTTATTATGCCCTGGGTGTACTCTGTCCGGCTTACATGTACCCCAACATTATAAACTAAAATAACAGTAAAACTCCAAACAAAACTACTACCGAGCAAAATCAACGCACCAAAAGCCAAATGGCGCTCCCTCCCTTCTGAGCCCTACACTGTGACCAAACAGCTGTTTACGTCCAGATATATGTCATCTACATAACTGGGAGAATCCTTTTAACAATTTTTGTGGTGTGTGTCTCCAGTGGCACAAGATGGGCACAACATATTTGCCACTGAAATGGCATATCTAGGGAAAAATGGCAATTTTTAATTTGTACCATCCAAAGTGCAATTATTTATGGAAAAGACCTGTGGGTGAAAATGCTCACTACACCTCTTAATAAATTCCTTAAGGGCTGTAGTTTCCAAAATGGGGTCACTTCTCAGTGGTTTCTTTTATTACTTCACATCTGAGCCTCTGCAATTGTCAACCAATACTTTATAAATCGCCAAACTAGGCTTCAATTTCGCATGGTACTCTTTCACTCCTGAGGCTGGTCGAATGTCCAGGCAAAAGATCAGGGCCACATGTAGGGTGTGTATAAAACCAGGAAACAGCATAATAATTAGAGAGCTGTCTTGTTATGTTGGCACAAACTGGGCACCACATATTTGCATATCTATAGAAAAAATATTATTTTCACTCTGCAGCATAGAGTGCACACTAATTTCTAGAAAACACCAGTGGGGTTAACATGCTCACTACACCCCTAGGTGAATACCTTGAGGGGTGTAGTGTAGTTTCCAAAATGAGGTCACTTCTGGGGGGTTTCCACTCTTTTTGTCCCACAGGAGTGTTGCAATTGCGACATTGGACCCAGAAACCAATCCAACAAAATCTGCACTCCAAAAGCCAAATGGCACTGTTTCCATCCTGAGCCCTTCCGTGTGCCCAGACAGCAGTTTATGACCACAAATGGGGTATTGCCGTACTCGCTAGAAATTGCTTTGGGGTGCTTTTTCTCCTTTTATTTATTTTGCGCTAGAACTACATCTTATTGGAAAGAAATGTCTGTATTTATTTTCACTGCCCAATTCTAATAAAATCTATGAAACACCTGTGGGGTTAAAATGCTCACTAATCCCCTAGATTAATTCCTTGTGGGGTGTAGTTTCCAAAATGTTGTCCTTTTGGGGGTGTTTCCACTGTTTTAGTCCCACAAGACCTCTTCAAACCTGACATGATGCCTAAAATATATTCTAATAGAAAGAAGGCCCCAAAACCCACTAGGTGCTCCTTTGTTCTGAGGCCTGTGTTTTAGTCAATTATCAAACTAGGGACACGTGGGATATTTCTAAAAAATGCAGAATCTGGGCAATAAATATTGATTTGTGTTTCTCTGGTAATACCTTCGGTGCTACAGAAAAGAATGGATTAAAATGGAATTTCTACAAAAAAAATGAAATTTGTAAATTTCACCTCCACATTGCTTTAATTCCTGTGAAACGCCTAAAGGGTTAAGAAACTTTTTAAATGCTGTTTTGACTACTTTGAGGGGTGTAGTTTTTAAAATGGGGTGATTTATGGGGGTTTCTAATATATAGGGCGCTCAAAGCCACTTCAGAACTGAACTGGTCGCTAATAAAAAAAGGCTTTTGAAATTTTCTTGAAAATGTGAAAAATTTCTGCTAAACTTGAGTCCTATAAAAATAAAAGGATGTTCAAAAAACAATGCTAACATAAAGTAGACATATGGGAAATGTTAATTAGTTACTATTTTGTGTGGTATAACGGTCTGTCTTACAAGCAGATACATTTAAATTTAAAAAAATGCTTATTTTTGCAAATATTCTCCAAATTTTGGTGTTTTTCACAAATAAACGCTGAATGTATTAACCAAATTTTACCTCTGACATAAAGTACAATATTTCACAAGAAAAAAACCTCAGAATCACTCGGATAGGTAGGATAGATAGGACTCAAATATGATCCAGCTGTGAGTCCTCCTCACTTGTATATTCACTAAATAAGCACAGGTGCCCTTTATTACTTATTATTATAAAACAGACACTATACTATGAATGATATTGCAGGCCTATTTATATGCCATATATGCATAATTGTAATGTGTCTAACCCTCTCACTGGGATGCTTGCATGCATCCACTATATGAACTGTAATTTGATATTTTGCTTGATTGTACACGAATTGTAAATTGCTTATTCACTTGCTCATCGTTTATATACGGTTCTTTTATATCAGGTTGTGTGAGCCGGAACGTTGTACTTTTGGGGTCAATAAAGCACCCTCTTTTTTCTCTACAAGCCTTTTTGAGTGCTGCCTACGTACTGCATTTTTTAAAATTTATTTTCGATTATTAGATCGATAGATATGAGATAGATATTAGATAGATAGATAGATAGATATGAGAGATAGATATGAGAGATAGATAGATAGATAGATAGATAGATAGATAGATAGATAGATAGATAGATAGATAGATAGATAGATAGATAGATAGATATGAGAAACATAAAAATAAATATTGATAGATGGATAAATAAATAGATACAGATGTAATATTAGCAATATATTATATACATGTTATCACTTTTGTAAAATTGATCTGTATTCCAATTTACACATGTAGGTATAACTATCTGTAGTATCAGTTCTTATTGATGTTACTTCCTTTATATTTTAAGCGTTTATTTATCTAGATAACAGATTTGATATAATCAACAAGTGTGACACAAACTCTAAGACAATTCTAGAACATTTACTACAGATATATAGATAGATACCATTCATCAATTACACACAGAAACCAAAAATAATCAATCAAAGCTATTTCATATTCATCTTAAAGAAACCAGTCGTGTAAGATCAACATCACTCAGTGAACTACCAGTCTAGTTAGCATGATAAACAGAAGATGAGTGATCTCAAGTCATGAATCAATGATGAGTGGATCTAAAAAGCTTCAAAGAGTCCTATGTGTGAAGATCCTAGGCAGTCCAGTCTACATCAATATATAAAGTCAAGGATTTCATTTCCCTACAGCAATCAGAACTATCAAGAGGTGACCAAGACATTGTGGGAAAGAGTTCTACTTCTAAGATGGCTATGAAGAACATCTTCTATTTCATGTGCATCTCCTTGGTATCAGGAAGACCTTTTCATCCACCAAGAGATCTTCCAGGAGCTAGCAACCATCCTCATGGGGTTAAGATCCCTTTGTACATGATAAATCTTTATCAAACCCTCATGGAAAATAATAAGAATAATCACAGGGCAGAAAATCACATCTTACAAGAGTCGGATACCGTCCAGAGTCTTACGGCAAAGAGTGAGTACAATAGCTTAATATAGTCTTATATCTTCTAGGTTTTAGGTGGTATCACTTGTAATGTTTTAGGACTTTGCTTCCTTTTTTAAGTAGGAAGTCACTGCCTAAACTGACTTATCATTAACAAAAAGTATTTGGGGGATATGTTGACATGTAGTAATAATGTATATAGAGTGTAATCGAACTATTTTTGAGTAAAATAACATAGAACACATATTATGGAGAGTTTAAGGGTATGTGCACACACACTAATTACGTCCGTAATTGACGGACGTATTTCGGCCGCAAGTACCGGACCGAACACAGTGCAGGGAGCCGGGCTCCTAGCATCATACTTATGTACGATGCTAGGAGTCCCTGCCTCGCTGCAGGACAACTGTTACGTACTGTAATCATGTTTTCAGTACGGGACAGTTGTCCTGCAGCGAGGCAGGGACTCCTAGCATCGTACATAAGTATGATGCTAGGAGCCCGGCTCCCTGCACTGTGTTCGGTCCGGGACTTGCGGCCGAAATACGTCCGTCAATTACGGACGTAATTAGTGTGTGTGCACATACCCTAACTCCTCTTTTTTCTTTTTTTAGATTTCACTGTGGAAGATAATCGGTGGTCGCTGACTTTTGACCTCTCTTCGATCTCTCGAAATGACGAGCTACGAATGGTTGAGCTCCAGGTTCATCTTCCACCTTTAACAAAATCCAAAAATGTTACAGTGGACATCTATCATGTCAACAATGACCAAGACAAACTTTTCATAGGATCAGTCACAACAAATATACCCAGTAAACAGGATTCTTCCTGGACAACGTTCAATGTCACTGAGATGATGGAGAATAGTCTTCTGTGGGGAAAGAACTTGACCAACCATGGAGATGGAGATGTGAAGTCAGTAGAGATGTCTGAACATGAGATCAAGAAGCGGGATGTTCCTCTCCATGAAATCAGCACAGATCAAGCAATCATTGTGTTCTTTACTAAGCATAAGTCATTTTCTAAACCTGAAACTCCCAGCCTTATCAAAAAATTGGCGGAGAACATTATCTCGATGGCTGCATTTCGTAGACACAAAAGGACCAAAAGTGAGAGCCAACAAACCACTCCAAGCAACATCGACCCCATTGTAGTGGAACAGAACAAACCTTCCTATAGAAAAATGGACAGTGTAGTAGACACCAAGAAAATTACTTCAAAATATAAAATACATCCCAGTCTGAGGGGACCTGTCCTGCTCTACTAAAGGAAACTTCAAAAACATCAAACCATGAGTAAAGGTAAAAATTATTTTGTTTGACTATCTATCTATCTATCTATCTATCTATCTATCTATCTCCTATCTATCTATCTATCTATCTATCTATCTATCTATCTATCTATCTATCTATCTATCTATCTATCTATCTATCTTATGTCTGTCTAATGTCCATCAATCATAAAGTTTTGCTGTGATTTCACGATGTTGTTTATTTTAACTTTGTAGAAAAAAAGTGTAAGCATCCTAGGGTATTTTATGTTGTTTTTTTTTTTATACATTTTGTATTATTTTGTGACTTAGGATGGGTCCACACCTGCGTTGGTGTGTTCCGTTGTTCAGCTCCTTCAGAGGAGCAGAACAAGGGAATAACGGAAACAACGGTTCCATTTCACAACAGCTATCGTCGGTTGCCGATGGAACCCATTGACTCCGGTAAACGCTAATGTCCCCGGTAAACTCTGGCAAACCCTGCCGGATCTGCGACGGAGCCTCCAAGGGCCCATTCACACGAGTGTGAATCTCGTCCGTGTGCTGCGCATGGAAATCACACACAGCATACGGACCCATTGATATTAATGGTGCTGTTCACACATGCATGGGTTTTCACATAGCGAGAGTCCGCTGCGTGGAACTCACTGAATGTCCTATATTGATGCGCTTTCACGCACCTACCCGCCCATTGAAGTCAATGTGTGCGTGAAAACCACGCACAGAACACAGATGCACATCCGTGTGCAGTGCGTGATTTGCGCATCAATTCCATTTAAAAAAACAAGTGCTTTGCGAGTGCATGAAAACGCATCCCACTCGCAAAGCACAGATGCATAACGCAGCACACACAGACCAGATTTAATCATGTTTTTTACATTTTTTTATAAATCTGTCACGCTCATGTGAATGTAGCCCAACACAGATGTGAACATAGTCTTACTGCTTAATATTAAAATGATGCCAATCTTGAATATGTTTGCAATTTTTTGTTTCAGAATTTGGATACACTGTGAGGGTGTCTTACGAAAATCAAGGCCGTGAAAACATGATAAGTGAAGATTGTGGGTTTCACTGGAAGTTATTTAATTTTTTTGTTATTTAATTTATATCTTGAATACAAAAATAGAATTGTCAATGGATAGTTTCTCATGTTGAGATTTATAGATTTTTGTACTTTCTCTGAATGGGATGTATGGATTTATAATGCATTCTAGACATGTAATAAACACATTGGAAAATTACATTTTTAGTTTGAGTATTTTTTAAGGTTTTTTTGTCTTTTGTTGTGATTTCTTTATTTTTTACTTTTTTTTTTTTTTAATTCTTTGTTAAAAGCGTTTCATGTAAAATTAAAAACAGACCTATAACTAAACTGCATACAGTGATAGCCATAAAAATTGGACTTTTGCAAGCCTCATTTGCATAACTACAAAAATGGTCATAACTTGGCCAAAAATGCTCGTTTTTTAAAAATAAAAACGTTACTGTAATCTACATTGCAGCGCCTATCTGCTGCAATAGCAGATAGGGGTTGCAAAATCTGGTGACAGAGCCTCTTTAAGGGAGTCAGGTCTGGGGTCATTATTAGTGTAGGGGTCAGGTCTGGGGTCTGTATTTAGGGGGTCTGTATTAGTTTGAGGCCTGGTGTCTGTATTTAGGGGGTTCTTGTCTGGGGTCTGTATTTAGGGGGTCTGGTCTGGGGTCTGTATTAGTTTATGGGGTCTGTATTAGTTTAGTGGTCTTTATTTAGAGGTCTGTATTAGTTTAGGGGGTCTGGTCTGGGGTCTGTATTAAGGGAGTCAGGTCTGGGGTCATTATTAGTTTAAGGGTTCAGGTCTGGGGTGTATTTAGGGGTCTGGTCTGAGGTCTTTATTTATTTAGGGTGCTTCTTCTGGGGCCTGTATTTGTGTAGGGGGGTTTGGTCTGGAGATTGCAATCGTTTAGAAGGTCTGGGGTCTGTATGTATTCTATGATCTAGTCTGGGGTCCAAGTTTATTAGTCTGAGTAAAGGGGGTTGTCCAGGCACATCGATAGGTCATCAGTATAAAAAACGGTCCGTGCCCAGACAACCCCTTTAATGTATGGGCCTGGGCCTTGGTGTCTAAATTTGTGTGTTTCTATAGAGGCTGGAAATACCTGCAGAAGTGATGGGCAAAGACGTCTCATCAGGAGAAGTCGCCATAACGGTCTGAGTCAGATGGAGAAGAAAAGAAAATGGCTCCCATCAGAGAAGACGTCACTTGTGAGTCACTGGATCTATAGGGGATCTGTCCCCTCTCCTCACATGTCTGTTGCAGGTAATCCTTATATTCTACATATCTCTGTGTACCCAGGACTAATAGACAAATGCGTGTTACCATTCCTATTATCAAAAGGATATGTCCCTACACAGTGTGATACAGTCAGCGATGGTTGGAGACTGTCAGTATGTAAGGACACAGCCCTTTGACAAGGGGAATCGTAACAACCATTTGTCAATGCTCGCACAGAAAGGTGGTGTTCACTATAGACACGGCAGAGCGGCGGTGGGGAAGGGATGCCCAAGTTTGTAGAACAGCCCAGGGCCTATGGTCTTACATTCGTGGTAGTACTATACCTACATGGAGGACACCAAACAGCTCCCTAGAACATTCGTTATAAATAGCCATTCCTATTAGTATATGAACTCTGTAGGGAACCGGGCCACAGGCCCATGATAAGCATGGTGGTAACGGTGAACCTGCTTGATATGAAACAAAACCTAAAGATTGGAGTCTGACACACGAAAAATGAATTAAGACAATGAAAGTTTATTAAGTCAAATTAAAATAAACAAAACACATTAAAAGCATAGAGATGATTGCCACAGAAAAAAATGGACAACCAGAACATATGGTGTAAAAGATGGCTCTGTATAACCAAGCTAGATACAGCTATAGCAGATTACATATCTCTATTTGTAACAAAATGTTAAACAACAAGAGAGCTAGATCAGCCTATTGAAGGTAAATTATGTTTAAAAAATATAAAACCAGCAGCCAACTGTATATAAATACGAAGTACTTGGATGATGGATGCAACAATGGTGTGTTCACCTTATATAGCCTCTACATTGTACATCTGGGCAACAGCCCATAATGATTAAAGAAAGTAACTAAAGGAAGGTGTATCCACATCAAAATACCAGTGTCTATTGCAATAAATGAGAGCACCTCTTACCCATCTCAAGATTGTGTGTCTGGCGTCCACACAGGCTGCATCCTGGACTACAATAGGTACATGGGAGGGGTGGACTTGTCAGATCAAGTCCTGAAGCCCTACAGCGCCATGGGGTGTGGTATAAGAAGCTGGCCGGGCACCTCATAAAGATGGCATTGTACAAAGTGTACGTGCTACGTCAATGTGCAGGCCAGACGGGAACTTTCCTGGAATTTCAAGAGGTGGTTATCAAGAACCTAATCTTTAGGGACCAGGAAGGGGGGGGGGGCACCCAGTACTTCTGGAAGCGAGGCCACACGCATCGTACCAGGGTAACACTTTCCAGGAGAAGTTCCCCAAACTGGCAAGAAGGGAAAAAGTCAAAAGAGGTGCAAAGTCGGCTATAAGAGGGGGATAAGGTAGGACAAAATATAGCAATGTGACACATGTCCCGAAAAACCAGGGCTCTGAATGAAAGTGTGTTTTAAAATTTACCATACATCCCTTGATTTTTAATTTACCCCAGTTTTACTTACCCTGATGCACTCCGGACAGCTTATCCCCCTCATCTTTCCCTTCTGAGCCCTGCCATGTGCCCAGGCAGCTGTTAACAGCCACATGTAGGTTATTGCCGTACCCGGGAGAACCCACATTACGATTTATGGGGTGTATGTCTCCGGTAGCACATTCTGGGCACAATATATCGGACACTGAAATGGCATACATATATAGAAAATTGCAAATCTCACCCTGCACCATTTGCTGCAAATTATATTTTACACAATACGGTGGGGTCAAAATGCTCACTACACCTCTAGATGAATGCCTTAAGGGGTGTAGTTTTAAAAATGGGGTCACTTCTCGGGGATTTCAACTGTACTGGTACCTCTGGGGCTCTGCAAATACAACATTTTTTAATTCATAGCCCAATTTAAATAAGTTCTGTGAACAAACTGTGGGTCTAAATGGTCACAACACCCATAAATGAATTCCTTGAGGGGTGTAGTTTCCAAAATGGGGTCACTTCTGGTGGGTTTCCATTGTTTTGATACCTCTGGGGCTCTGCAAATGCGACATGGCACCCGAAAACCAATCCAGCAAAATCTGGACTCCAAAGAACACATAGCGCTCATTTCCTTCTGAGCCCTCCCATGGTTAGTACTGTTTGTAGAAACGGTTAGCACTGTTTCTGTGCTCATTCAGACTCCCGGCATGTGCGCGACTCTAATGTAATGGCCGCCATTACATAAGAGTCGTGCACACACCGGGACTCTGAATGAGCACAGAATCAGTGCTAACCGGCCTAAATACAAATAATAATATAATCCCTGATGACGAATCCCAGAAACTAGGGGATACTGAAACGTGTAAGATTATCTAATGGCAAGGGTTCAGAGAATTTCTATATAAAAAGGAGAGACTGCGGTCCATGGGTGGATGCATTTCTTATTACCCACTGACGCTTCTCACCTTTCTGACCACTTGCTTTTGCCTGTGTTAGGTATTAATGGCCTTAAGAGACAGTTTTATTATTAAGTAATTAATAAAGATATATTTTAATCATTCTTTCAGGCTGTGATAAGATAGTTTTTAAAATTGGGTGTTTTATCAGGGTTTTTAAATACATAGGCCCCTCAAAGCCACTTCAGAACTGAATTGGTACCTAAAAAAAAAGGCTTTTGAAATGTTCTTGATAATATGAGAAATTGCTGTTTATGTTCTAAGCCTTGTAACGTCCTAGAAAAATAAAAGAATGTTCAAAAAACTATGCCGATCGAAAGTAGACATATGGGAAATGTTAATTAGTGACTATTTTGTGTGGTATAACAATCTGCCTTACAAGCAGATACATTCAAATGAAAAAAAAATGCAAATTTTTCAATATTTACTCTAAATTTAGCTATTTTTCACAAATAAACACTGAATGTATCGACCAAATTTTACCACTAACACAAAGCCCAATGTGTCACGAGAAAACAATCTCAGAATCGCTTGAATAGGTAAAAGCATTCCGAAGTTATTACCACATAAAGTGACACATGTCAGATTTGAAAAATGAAATGGGTTCTGAGCCTTAAGGCCAAAACAAGGCTTAAAGGGAACCGGTCACCGGCATTTCACCTATTGAACTCTATTTACCCCTTGCTGGCCGCTGCTGTCAAATGTTTATTGCTGTTATACCCTCTCCTAAACTCCTCCTCCGACCGTAAAAAACAGTCTGCAAACATTTTTCACCTTTTATGGTACTGCGCACGCACCACAACAGGATATCGACGCGTAAGCGTGGGATTTCATGTGTGCTGGGGGGAGGCGAGAAGCTGTCAATCAAAAGTAAGGAGCGTGGCTTGGCTGCTGGACTGGATGGTTGCGTGAGAGTGTAGCTCCGCACTGCAATAGCGACTCCACAGCATTGTACCTCCCTACCTGGACATACTTTATTCCACTTGGCAGCGATTGCCCCACAGGATGCCCAGGAGAAGGAAATCCGTAGCCAGACCGGCAAAACTCACGGATTTGTACCTCCCGTACCGCCACATGTCGAGACAAGATGGTGCCGATGACAACTCTACTGCGGGCTCCCTGGTGTCTGACCCAGGCTCTTCTCCTGCTCTCCGTTCTGCTCCTCCGTGAAGAAGCAGTTCAGTGTCGACTCTACCCCCTCTGATGGCTACACATGCTAGTGACTAACCTCCAGCTCCCTGCTTGCTTCCGGCCATTTCTTCTTCGGGTCTCCGAGGCCGCCATCTTGGGGATGCACCACGCGGCTCACAGTCACATTGTCCTTCGTCTCCTGATTCTAGGAGCCCAGTGAAGCAGAGGCAGCGCCTGCATTAGATGATCGAGGTAGGAGATGAATTTGCTACTTACACTGACAATGTTCAACATACTCCGACAGAGGCTATAGACGTTGTGCCTTCCTCTTCTAATCCCATAACTGAACTTTCGCTTAAAATGATGTTGCAGGATTTACAACAATCAATTGATGCTGGTTTTGCCCAATTGCTCAAACCTATGTCTGATGCCATACATGAGCTTGAAGATAGAGTGCAGTATACAGAATCAAAAATGAGTGAATATGCATCATCACACAATACATTGATTGATGCACACTATGATCTAGAATCTGATGTGTCGCATCTGAAAGCGAAGATAGCCGACATGGAAGACCGGTCCCGTCGCAATAACGTCAAGTTTCTGGGTATCCCGGAAGATGTGGCCGTAAAGGATTTGGCACCATATATTCAGGGGCTTATGAAAACACTGCTCCCCAAATGTACCCCCAGAGATTTGATAATCGACAGAGCTCATAGAGTTCCGAAACCAAAACATCTATCGGAAGAGGTACCAAGGGATGTCCTTGCACGGCTACACTTCTACCACATTAAGGATCTCTTTATGTCTCTTATTAAGGATGCATTTCCCGCTCAATACAAGTCGGTCTCTATTTATGCGGATCTTTCAGCGGTTACCCTTCAACTTCGGAGACAACTTTCCCCCATCACCTCAGCACTCCGGGATAATAAGATCCTATAGAGATGGGGTTTCCCGGTTCGTTTTTTTATTAACAGGAATAATTCTCTGCACGTGATCAACTCCTTGGACGATGGGACTTCCCTGCTGCAGACGTGGAACGAACATTTCAGTTAAAGCTTCTACATCATCTCTGGCACCCGTTTCTAGAGCTCCCCTGCAGCCAAGGCCGCCATCAGGGGGGTATTAGGGGTACTGATGTGAGGGGCCCGGTCAAACCTAATTGAAAGGGGGGCCCGGCAACTGCCGCGACTTGCCTTTGGTAGAAAAAAACAGGCCCCTGCAAAGGGGCCCGTTTTTTTCACCAAAAGAATGTCGTGAGCTGCGGGGCCCCCCTCTCATGGGGGCCGTCAAACACCGCCGACCGATCGCGCGCACCCGCAAACTCCCGCGCGTGCGCACTTGCGAGTGTCCGCTAGCGCGCACCTGCGAACGCCCGCACTCGCGAATGCCCGCGCGCGCACCCGCAAAAGCCCGGAAGCGCGCACCCGCCAAAGCCCGGAAGCGCGCACCCGCGAAAGCACGCACACGCGACAGCCCGGGCGCTCGCAGGCGCAACAGCACGCGCGCTCGCAGCCATGACAGCAAGCGCGCACCCGCGATCGCCCGCGCGCGCAGCCGCAGACACACATGGACCCAACTTACCTGGAGCCTGGCTGGAGGTGAAGGACTGGACGTCTGGACCGAAGGCATCGCCTGGAAGACTTCGCCTGACGAGGACTGGAGTGGGAGCAGCTCTTCTGACACAGTGAGTAAAGTGTCTCAAAGTGCTGTTTAAGTATGGCCCTGTTCACACAGAGTATTTTGCAGGCAGGAAAAAATCTGCCTCAAAGTTCCTTAAAGAATTTTGAGGCAGATTTTGACCTGCCCACACTATCTTGCAGCGTTTTTTGCTGCGTTTTTTGCCTGCGGCTATTGAGGACAGCAGACAAAAAACGCAGCGAAAAATGCATTTTCTGCCTCCCATTGATTTCGATGGGAGGTCAGAGGCGGAACCGCGGCAAGAAAGGACGTGCTGCTTTTTCTTTTTTCCGCGACTGGCTCCCATTGATTTCAGATTAAATCAATAAGAGGCGGTTTTGGAAGTTGTTTGGTGCTGATTCTGACGCAGTGTCCGAGTCAATATCAAGGCCCAAAAACTCTGTGAACTGGGCCTTATTGTTAGGGCTTATTCAGACGAACGTGTAATACATCCGTGCAACGTGCGTGATTTTCACTCGCCTCGCACAGACCTATGTTACTCTATGGGGCCGTGCAGACTGTCAGTGATTTTCACGCAGCGTGTGTCCGTGTGTCCGCTGCGTAAAACTCACGACATGTCCTATATTTGTGCATTGTTCGCGCATTACGCACCCATTGAAGTCAATGGGTGCGTGAAAATCACGCCCAGCACTTCCGCAGCAGTATAAACTATGAATGAAAACAGAAAAGCACCACGTGCTACAAACATACAAACAGAGTGTCATAATGATGGCGGCTGCGCGAAAATCACGCAGCCACGCATCATACGCTGCTGACACACGAAGCTGTTATGTACCTTTTGCATGCGCAAAATGCCACATTTTTTGCGCGCGCAAAAAGCACACGCTTGTGTGAATCCGGCCTTAGGGTAGGAACACACTAGGCATGAACACTGTGGATTTTATGCAACACATTTTATTGTGGAAAATCCGCAGCGTATTACAGTCGCAGCAGAGTGGATGAGATTAGAACAAATCTCATCCACACGCTGCAAAAAAAATGGACCTGCAGTGTGGCTTTTTAAGCCGCAGCATGTCAATTTATTCTGTGGAATCGCTGCTCCTCTGTTGCGGAAATGCTGCGGTCCTGCGGTTCTGCTGAGTAAAACTACACAGCTTATCCGCCCCGGTAGCCGCAGGGAATTCTGCCAGCAAAACCGCACCAAATAGTGGCGCAGGTTTCGTGAGGCATGTCGGCTGCGGGAATCCTGCAGGGAAAAAAAAGTTTAGACTTGCCCCGGCCGTAGTCCTGGTGACGCATCTCTCTCTTCTGAACGTCGCCCCGCCTCCTGGGATGATGCTGTAGACCAGGGGTCGGGAACCTATGGCTCGCGAGCCAGATATGGCTCTTTTGATGGCCGTATCTGGCTCGCAGACAGGGCTCCTACCCAGTGGCGTAACTACCGCGGTAGCAGCAGTAGCGGCTGCTACGGGGCCCGGGGCTTGAGGGGGCCCGTGCCGCCAGCCGACACGCCCTCCCAAATGCCCGGTGGCGCCGCTAGCAGCCGTTATGGCTGCTACAGGGGTAGCACCGCTACTGTGGGGCCCGCGCCGCCGAGCCTTACACAGGCACTCTCATGCCTGTAGGTGTCGCTAGCACCGGAGGGGGCCCCGGTGCTAGCGGCAGCCAAATACATGTATTAGCGCTGAATGGCCGGGCATGTTCCGTGCCTGACCATCCAGTGCCTTACAATGACACTGATTGGCTAGCGGCGCGATGACATCATCGCGCCGCTTCCATGCTTGGAAGGTGCTGATTGGCGGGGCAAGTCATTCTGCCCCGCCAATCAGCGTCATTGAAGGACGCTCATTCAGCTCCTGCAGACATGCTCAGAAGAGAGCATGTCTGCATCGCCAGTGAACAGCGTGGGAACCGGAGAATGTGAGTATGTCAACTTTATATATTTTTTTCCTCAGAAAAATGTGAATGGCATTATCTATAGTGGGGGGGGGTCTATCTACAGGGGGGGGGGTCGTCTTTATGTGGGCTATTATATATAGGGGGGTCTATATGTGGGGCAGTAGCTACAGGGGGGTCTATATGTGGGGCAGTAGCTACAGGGGGGTCTATATGTGGGGGTGTGGGCCACTATCTACAGGGGGGTCTATATGTGGGGCAGTATATGTGAGACACTATACAGGGGTGGGCTATATGTAGAGCACTATCTATAGGGGAGCTATTTTTTAGGGTACTTTCTATAGGGGTGGGCTATGTGTGGGACACTATATACAGGGGTGGGTTACCTGTGGGGCACTAGCAACAGGGTGGCTATATGTAGTGCACAGTCTACAGGGGTGGGCTATATGTGGGACAATATCTACAGAGGTGGGCTATACGTGGAGCACTAACTATAGGGGAAGCTATATGTAGGGCAGCACGGTGGCTCAGTGGTTAGCACTATTGCCTTGCAGCTCTGGAGTCCATATGTGGGCACTATCTACAGGGGCTTCTATGTAGGTCACTATCTACAGGGGGCACTATCTACAGGGGGCACTATCTACAGGGGGCACGGTGTGTGTGTGTGTGTGTGTGTGTGTGTGTGTGTGTGTGTGTGTGTGAGACAGTTATATTTAGATGTGTTGAGAATTGTAACTTTGTTTACAGGTGCAGAAATGTTTTAAAAGTGAGAAGCTGAAGACATCTAAACGGAAAACTGCAGAAGTGGGTCATGGCCGGGAGAAATCCATCATAGATGTCTGAACCGGAGGGAGAAGAAAAGAACTAGAATCTGAGACGTCACCGGTGAGTCACTTAATGTAAATGTTTATTCTGCCTCTAATCAGTAATGTAGTCACTGTATGATCTGCAGCGAGATGATGGTGGTATGTTTTTTTTTGTGAAACCGCATCTCCCAGCATATCCTTATCATTGTTTCGGCCATGCTGGGAGCTGTAGTTTTACGCCGTACAAACCTATGCGCAGTGGCGTAAATACCGCTATAGCAGCCGTAGCGTCCCCTAGTGAAGCGGCATCTGCCTCCTCCCTTGTGTCTCCCTTGGACGTTCCAGAAACCCCTGGCTGTGCTGCTGCTTTGAATGTGAACATTATAACATGGAAATTGTTACACAGCCTCATGGTCAGCAGCAGTGAGCTGCATCAATAAAGGGGCTGTGTAATACAGTGTGTCCCACCAACCCCCCCTTCCCACTTCACCCCTGAAAATAATCCCACATAATCCATTATATAGCCCCCCCCCCAAAAAAAAAAAAAAAATATGGCCTTAAAAAACATCTGCCACCCATATTACACTCTTGGGGGCTTTAAATTAATCTCTTGTGGGCATAAGAAACTGATTTAAAGGACCACTATCAGGGCAAAGATCTGTCAATGGCCCTTTAAACATATTGTACGGCTCTCGCGGAATTATATTTCAAAATATGTGGCGTTTACGGCTCTCTTAGCCAAAAAGGTTCCTGACCCCTGCTGTAGACCATGTGACCCCTGCAGCAGTCACATGGGATGAAACGTCATGACAGGAGGCCGAGCTGCGCTAAGAATAGAGGATTGCGTCACCAGGACTACGGCCGGGGTAAGTCTAAACTTTTTTATAAATTTAAAAAAGTACCTTTTTTTTTTCTCATTTGTGATTTTTGCGGCAGGACCGCAGCATTTCCGCAACAGAGGAGCAGCGATTCCACAGAATACATTGACAAGCTGCAGCTTAAAAAGCCACACTGCAGGTCAATTTTTTTTTTTTTTGCAGCGTGTGGATGAGTTTTGTTCAAATCTCATCCACTCGGCTGTAACTGTAATACGCTGCGTATTTTCCACAATAAAATGTGTTGCCTAAAATCCGCAATGTTCATGCCTAGTGTGTTCCTACCCTAAGGCCGGATTTACACAAGCGTGTGCTTTTTACGCGCGCAAAAAATGTGGCATTTTGCGCATGCAAAAGGTACATAACAGCTCCGTGTGGCAGCAGCTTATGATGCGTGGCTGCGTGATTTTCGCGCAACCGCCATCATTATGACACTCTGTTTGTATGTTTGTAGCACGTGGTGCTTTTCTGTTTTCATTCATAGTTTATACGGCTGCGGAAGTGCTGGGCGTGATTTTCACCCACCCATTGACTTCAATGGGTGTGTGATGCGCGAACAATGCACAAATATAGGACATGTCGCGAGTTTTACGCTGCGTGAAAATCACTGACAGTCTGCACGGCCCCATAGAGTAACATAGGTCCGTGCGAGGTGCGTGAAAATCACGCGCGTTGCACGGACGTATTACACGTTCGTCTGAATACGCCCTAACAATAAGGCCCAGTTCACAGAGTTTTTGGGCCTTGATATTGACTCGGACACTGCGTCAGAATCAGCAACAAACAACTTCCAAAACCGCCTCCCATTGACTAATCTGAAATCAATGGGAGCCAGTCGCGGAAAAAAGAAAAAGCAGCACGTCCTTTTTTGCCGCTGTTCCGCCTCTGACCTCCCATCGAAATCAATGTGAGGCAGAAAATTCATTTTTCGCTGCGTTTTTTGTCTGTTGTCCTCAATCGCCGCGGGCAAAAAAACGTGGCAAGATAGCGTGGGCAGGTCAAAATCTGCCTCAAAATTCGGTGCGCGCTTCCAGGCGGTCGCGGGTGCGCGGCCGGTCGCGCACGCTCGCAAGTGCGCACGCGCGGGAGTTTGCGGGTGCGCGCGATCGGTCGGCGGTGTTTGACGGCTCCCATGACGAGAGGGGGGGCCCGCAGCTCACGACATTCTTTTGGTGAAAAAAACGGGCCCCATTGCAGGGGCCTGTTTTTTTTCTACCAAAGGCAAGTCGCGGCAGTTGCCCCCTTTCAATTAGGTTTGGACGGGCCCCTCACATCAGTACCCCTAATACCCCCCTGATGGCGGTCCTGGGTAGCATGATATAGTGCTGGACGGAGTACCGTTAACAGGCGGTGCCACTGTAGGGGGGCCCAGACAATCTAGCTGTATGGGGCCCTGAAATACCTGATGGCGGCCCTGCCTGCAGCACACAAGAGACGAATGGCGACTGGCAAAATCTCGCAATCGTCCAAAGCGTTGAGGTACTGTATATCTCTATATACATCTGTGCCTTTGACATCTAGCCTACAAGCTGACTTTCTCCCTCAGCCTTCCTGTTTTGTTCAGCGGTTTTTCTTTTGTTACAATGGACAGTTCTAATTTAAAAACACAAACAGAAAAAATGGGACATAAAGATCATCAAAACCACAAAAAAGGCCATACTCACTAGGTAGGTGGGTGGGTGAAAACCCGTTCCCATCAGGACGCAGACGGGTCAAAGAATGCTGCAGAAGGAGTGTGCATTAAGTAGTGATAGCCCCTCCCACTAGTCTTGAGGGGAGTGGCGGACTAAGTGCTCAAAGGTGTGCGATAAATGAGTGTCAGTGTAGTGCTAGGGTGTGAATGGATGGTAAAAAATAAATATGTATGTATGAAAGTGTGTAATAATGTAATAAAAAATAAATAAATAAATAAATAAATGTGATGAATAGGGGTCAGTGCTGTGAATAGTACATGGGGTGTCAGTACTATGTGTAATACGTGGAGGGATAATGTGCTGGTCGTCAGGCATGGCGTATCTTGCCGAATAACAGCCTATTTGTAACGCCGCTAGTGTTAGCTAAAGCGGGCTGCTCTGCATTCCAAACCAAACGCCAGCACATCATGCCCTCCCAGCATATAAGACCCGGCTGCGTCCTGAAAAAAAGTGTAGTATACGTAGTAAGAAATATCCATGAAACATGGGGTATTAGTTGTTATTTTGGCCAAAATACGCAAAGCTCGCAACCCAACGTCAAGGGTCCCCAGTGCCTTGCGAGTCCCTAACCAGAACTTTACGTTCCTAATTTAAAAACACAAACAGAAAAAATGGGACATAAAGATCATCAAAACCACAAAAAAGGCCATACTCACTAGGTAGGTGGGTGGGTGAAAACCCGTTCCCATCAGGACGCAGACGGGTCAAAGAATGCTGCAGAAGGAGTGTGCATTAAGTAGTGATAGCCCCTCCCACTAGTCTTGAGGGGAGTGGCGGACTAAGTGCTCAAAGGTGTGCGATAAATGAGTGTCAGTGTAGTGCTAGGGTGTGAATGGATGGTAAAAAATAAATATGTATGTATGAAAGTGTGTAATAATGTAATAAAAAATAAATAAATAAATAAATAAATGTGATGAATAGGGGTCAGTGCTGTGAATAGTACATGGGGTGTCAGTACTATGTGTAATACGTGGAGGGATAATGTGCTGGTCGTCAGGCATGGCGTATCTTGCCGAATAACAGCCTATTTGTAACGCCGCTAGTGTTAGCTAAAGCGGGCTGCTCTGCATTCCAAACCAAACGCCAGCACATCATGCCCTCCCAGCATATAAGACCCGGCTGCGTCCTGAAAAAAAGTGTAGTATACGTAGTAAGAAATATCCATGAAACATGGGGTATTAGTTGTTATTTTGGCCAAAATACGCAAAGCTCGCAACCCAACGTCAAGGGTCCCCAGTGCCTTGCGAGTCCCTAACCAGAACTTTACGTTCCTAATTTAAAAACACAAACAGAAAAAATGGGACATAAAGATCATCAAAACCACAAAAAAGGCCATACTCACTAGGTAGGTGGGTGGGTGAAAACCCGTTCCCATCAGGACGCAGACGGGTCAAAGAATGCTGCAGAAGGAGTGTGCATTAAGTAGTGATAGCCCCTCCCACTAGTCTTGAGGGGAGTGGCGGACTAAGTGCTCAAAGGTGTGCGATAAATGAGTGTCAGTGTAGTGCTAGGGTGTGAATGGATGGTAAAAAATAAATATGTATGTATGAAAGTGTGTAATAATGTAATAAAAAATAAATAAATAAATAAATAAATGTGATGAATAGGGGTCAGTGCTGTGAATAGTACATGGGGTGTCAGTACTATGTGTAATACGTGGAGGGATAATGTGCTGGTCGTCAGGCATGGCGTATCTTGCCGAATAACAGCCTATTTGTAACGCCGCTAGTGTTAGCTAAAGCGGGCTGCTCTGCATTCCAAACCAAACGCCAGCACATCATGCCCTCCCAGCATATAAGACCCGGCTGCGTCCTGAAAAAAAGTGTAGTATACGTAGTAAGAAATATCCATGAAACATGGGGTATTAGTTGTTATTTTGGCCAAAATACGCAAAGCTCGCAACCCAACGTCAAGGGTCCCCAGTGCCTTGCGAGTCCCTAACCAGAACTTTACGTTCAATGGACTTTTGTTACAATGGACAGTTCTAATTTACCAAGTGTTATGTTGTTTTGTGCAGATTTTCTTTTATGTGACAATATTTCACCGCACTTGCTGTGCTTTAACCCCTTAAGGACGCAGCCTAGTTTTGGCCTTAAAGAGGCTCTGTCACCAGATTTTGCAACCCCTATCTGCTATTGCAGCAGATAGGCGCTGCAATGTAGATTACAGTAACATTTTTATTTTTAAAAAACGAGCATTTTTGGCCAAGTTATGACCATTTTCGTATTTATGCAAATGAGGCTTGCAAAAGTACAACTGGGCGTGTTGAAAAGTAAAAGTACAACTGGGCGTGTATTATGTGCGTACATCGGGGCGTGTTTACTACTTTTACTAGCTGGGCGTTGTGTATAGAAGTGTCATCCACTTCTCTTCACAACGCCCAGCTTCTGGCAGTGCAGCACTGTGACGTCACTCACAGGTCCTGCATCGTGTCGGCACCAGAGGCTACAGATGATTCTGCAGCAGCATCGGCGTTTGCAGGTAAGTCGATGTAGCTACTTACCTGCAAATGCTGATGCTGCTGCAGAATCAAGTGTAGCCTCTGGTGCCGACACGATGCAGGACCTGTGAGTGACGTCACAGTGCTGCACTGCCAGAAGCTGGGCGTTGTGAAGAGAAGTGGATGATACTTCTATACACAACGCCCAGCTAGTAATAGTAGTAAACACGCCCCGATGTACGCACATAATACACGCCCAGTTGTACTTTTACTTTTCAACACGCCCAGTTGTACTTTTGCAAGCCTCATTTGCATAAATACGAAAATGGTCATAACTTGGCCAAAAATGCTCGTTTTTTAAAAATAAAAACGTTACTGTAATCTACATTGCAGCGCCGATCTGCTGCAATAGCAGATAGGGGCTGCAAAATCTGGTGACAGAGCCTCTTTAAGGCTCAGAGCCCATTTTTCAAATCTGACATATTTCACTTTATGTGGTAATAACGTCGGAATGCTTAAACCTACCCAAGCGATTCTGAGATTGTTTTCTCGTGACACATTGGGCTTCATGTTCGTGGTAAAATTTGGTCGATATATTCAGTGTTTATTGGTGAAAAATTGCAAAATTTAGAGAAAATTTTGAAAAAATTGCATTTTTCAGAATTTAAATGCATCTGCTTGTAAAACAGACGGTTATACCACCCAAAATAGTTACTAGTTCACATTTCCCATATGTCTACTTTAGATTGGCATCGTTTTTTGAACATTATTTATTTTTCTTGGACGTTACAAGGCTTAGAACATAAACAGCAATTTCTCATATTTTTAAGAAAATTTCAAAAGCCTTTTTTTTAAGGTACCTCTTGAGTTCTGAAGTGGCTTTGTGGGTCCTATGTATTAGAAACCCTGATAAAACACCCCATTTTAAAAACTAGACCCCTCAAAGTATTCAAAACAGCAGTTATAAAGTTTTTTAACCCTTCAGGCATTTCACAGGAATTAAAGCAAAGTGGAGGTGAAATTTGTAAATTTCATTTTTCTTGCTGAATTTCAATTTTATTCATTTTTTTTTCTGTAACACAGAAGGTTTTACCAGAGAAACACTACTAAATATGTATTTTCCAGATTCTGCAGTTTTTAGAAATGTCCCACATGTGGCCCTACTGCGCTCGTGGACTAAAAGACAAGCCCTAGAAGCAAAGAAGCACCTAGTGCATTTTGAGTCCTCTTTTTTATTAGAATATATTTTAGGCAGCATGCCAGGTTTGAAGAGGTGTTGAGGTGTCAAAACAGTAGGAATCCCCCAATAGTGACCCCATTTTGTAAACTACACCCCTCAAGGAATTCATTTAGGGTTGTTGTTACCATTTTGACCGCACATTTTTTTCACAGCACGTATTTGAATTGGGCTCTGAAATGAAAAAAATGTCATTTTTTCCAAAAAAATGTCATTTGTGATCAAAATTTCTTATTTTCACAGGGAACAAAATACCCCATTTTGTTGCCCAATTTGTCCTTAGTGTGGCAGTACCCCATTTGTGGTGATAAACTGCCGTTTGGGCCCATGGGAGGGCTCAGAAGGAAAGGAGCGCTATATGTTTGTTGGAGTCCAGATTTTGTTGGATTGGTTTTCGGGTGCCATGTCGCATTTGCAGAGCCTCAGAGGTATCAAAGCATTGGAAACCCACCAAAAGTGACCCCATTTTGGAAACTACACCCCTCAAGGAATTCATTTATGGTTGTTGTTAGCATTTTGACCGCACAGTTTTTTCACAGCACCTATTTCAATTGGGCTGTGACATTAAAAAAATTTCATTTTTTCCAATAAGATGTAATTTTTTACCAAAATTTCTTATTTTCACAGGGAACAAAATACTCAATTTTGTTGCCCAATTTCTCCTGAGTGCATCAATACCCCATTTGTGGCAATAAACTGCCGTTTGGGCCCATGGGAGGCCTCAGAAGGGAAGGAGCGCTGTGTGTTCTTTGGAGTACAGATTTTGCTGGTTTGGTTTTCGTGTGCCATGTCGCATTTGCAGAGCCCCAGAGGTATCAAAGCAATGGAAACCCACCAGAAGTGACCCCATTTTGGAAACTACACCCCTCAAGGAATTCATTTATGGGTAATGTGACCATTTAGACCCCATAGTTTCTTCACAGAACTTATTTGAATTGGGCTGGGAATTAAAAAAAAATATATTTTTTCCAATAATATGTCATTTTAGCTCAAAAATTCTTATTTTCACAAGAAATAAAATACTCAATTTTGTTGACAATTTGTCCTGAGTGCGGCAATACCCCATTTGTGGTGATAAACTGCCGTTTGGGCCCATGGGAGGCCTCAGAAGGGAAAGAGCGCTGTGTGTTCTTTGGAGTCCAGATTTTGTTGGATTGGTTTTCGGGTGCCATGTCGCATTTGCAGAGCCCCAGAGGTATCAAAGCAATGGAAACCCACCAGAAGTGACCCCATTTTGGAAACTACACCCCTCAAGGAATTCATTTATGGGTAATGTGACCATTTAGACCCCATAGTTTCTTCACAGAACTTATTTGAATTGGGCTGGGAATGAAAACAAAATTATTTTTGTCAAATAATATGTAGTTTTGGCTGAAAATTTCTTATTTTCACAAGAAACAAAATACCCCATTCTGTTGCGCAATTTGTTCTGAGTGCCGCAATACCCCATTTGTTGTGATAAACTGCCGTTTGGGCCCATGGGAGGGCTCAGAAGGATAGGACCACCATTTGGCCTACTCGGGATTTTCTAGTGCGAAGTCATGTATGCAGAAGCCCCTGAGGTACCAGTACAGTTGAAACCCGCAAGAAGTGACCCCGTTTTAAAAACTACACCCTTAAGGCATTCATCTAGAGGTGTAGTGACCATTTTGACCGGAGACCTACACCCCATAAACTGTAATGTGGGTTCTCCCGGGTATGGCAATACCCTACATGTGGCTGTTATCAGCTGCCTGGACACACAGCAGGGCCCAGAGGGGAAAGACGAGGGGGGATAAGCTGTGCGGAGTGCATCAGGGTAAGTAAAATTGGGGTAAATTATAAACCAAGGGATGTATGATAAATTTTAAAACACTTTCATACAGAGCTCTGGTTATTCGGGACACGTGTCACATTGATATATTGTGTCCTCCCTTATCCCCCTCTTATAGCAGACTTTGCACCTCTTTTGACTTTTTCCCTTCTTGCCAGTTTGGGGAACTTCCCCTGGAAAGTGTTGCCCTGGTACGATGCGTGTGGGCTCGCTTCCAGAAGTACTGGGTGCCCCCCCTTCTTGGTCCCTAAAGATTAGGTTCTTGATAATCACCTCTTGAAATTCCAGGAAAGTTCCCGTCTGGCCTGCACATCGACGTAGCACGTACGCATTGTACAAAGCCATCTATATGATGTTCCCGGCCAGCTTCTTATACCACACCGCATGGCGCTGTAGGGCTTCAGGGCTTGATCTTACAAGTCCATCCCTCCCATGTACCTATTGTAGTCCAGGATGCAGTCTGGTTTGGGGGTGGCCTTTCCTTCATATATCCTAAACCTGTAGGTATACCCTGATGCACTCTCACAGCTTATACATCTTCACGCCATACCTTGCCCTCTTACCCGGCAGGTACTCGCGGAATTGAACCCTCCCTTTAAAATGTACCAGGGACTCATCAATAGAAATACACTTCTCGGGGGTGTATTCTTGGGAAAACCGGGCACTGGAACGGTCTAATAGGGGTCTCCGTTTATACAAACGGTCAAAACTGGGGTCATCTCGGGGTGGGCACGGCTCATTATCAGTATAATGTAAGAAGCGAAGTATTGCCTCATTTATTTATTTTTTTAGGTTCCAGTTCAGTTCTGAAGTTGCTTTGAGGGGCCCATATATTAGAAACCCCTATCAAATACCCCATTTTAGAAACTAGACCCCTCAAAGTATTCACAACAGCATGTAGAAAGTTTATGAACCCTTTAGGTGTTTCACAAAAATTTAGAGCAAAGTAGAGGTGAAATTTACATTTTTTTTTGTCAGAAAATCCTCTTTATACCATTTTTTTTATAACACAAAAGGATTTATCACAGAAACGCAACTTAATACGTATTGCCCAGATTCTGCAGTTTTGAGAAATATCCCACATGTGGCCCTAGTGCTGTAATGGACTGAAGCACCGGCCTCAGAAGCAAAGGAGCACCCAGTGGATTTTGAGGCCTCTTTTTTATTAGGCACCATGTCCGGTTTGAAGAGGTCTTGTGGTGCCAAAACATTGGGAACCCCCCAAAAGTGACCCCAATTTGGAAACTAGACCCCTTGAGGAATCCATTGTAGTTTTCTTGGGGTGCATGCGGCTTTTTGATCAGTTTTTATTCTATTTTTAGGTGGCGTGGTGACTAAAAAACAGCAATTCTACTATTGTTTTTTTTTCGTTTTTTTTTTACAGCGTTCACCGTGCGCTATAAATGACATATTCACTTTATTCTGCGTGGCGATACGATTACGGCGATACCAGATGTTTATAGTTTTTTTTATGTCTTATGGCGTTTGCACAATAAAATACGTTTTGTAAACAATCATTCACTTTTTGTGTTACCTTATTCTAAGAGCCATAACGTACATGCGACTTTTTGATCTCTTTTTATTCCATTTTTTGGGAGGTGAAGTGACCAAAGAATTGTGATTGTGGTTCGGTTTATTATTATTTTATTTTACGACGTTCACCGTGCGGGATAAATAATGAAATAATTTTGTAGTTCAGGCCGTTACGGACGCGGCGATACCAATTATGTATAGTTTATTTGTTTGTTTATATATTTTTATTAATAATAAAGGACTGATAAGGGAAACAAGGGGATTTTTACTTTTATTACTTTTAAATCTTTTATTTTCTCATTTTTACACATCTTTTTTTAACTTTTTTTTCACTTTATTACTTTGTCCCACTAGGGGACATGAGGGCAGGAGGCTCTGATCGCTATTCTAATACACTGCACTACATGCGTAGTGCAGTGTATTAGAACTGTCAGCTACTCACTGACAGCAAGCATAGTGGGTCCTGAAGTTGTCAGGACCCACTAGGCTTCCGTCTATGGCATAGCCGGACGCCATTGTTTGGTGTCCGGTTGCCATAGTCACCATCGCCGGCCGCTATCGCGTAGCAGGCCGGCGATGGCAGCTTAACCCCTAAAAAGCCGTGATCTCTATAGAACGCGGCTTTTAAGGGGTTAATCAGCGGGGACACAGCGATCGGTCCCCGCTGTAGGAGCTGTGACAGCTGCTGAACAAGACAGCAGCGTCACAGCTCCTGTATGTGTCGGGAGGACGGCCGAAACGGCCGTTACTCCCGAGACGTACTATTACGGCATGGAGCGCGAACGATACAGCTGCCATGACGTAATAGTACGTCAAGGAGCGGGAAGGGGTTAAATGTCTCTGATTTCAGTGTGTCTCAGGATATGTATGTAATTCTTGCACCTGTGATTTCTCTATCTAATGTGAACAGCAGTTATCAGCGATAGCTCCCCTCTTATGGCACTTAAATTTGCTTCCATGAATGTAAATGGTCTGAATAGTCCACATAAAAGAGCATTTACAGTGAAGGAAATAAGTATTTGATCCCCTACCAACCATTAAGAGTTCAGCCTCCTCCAGACCAGTTACACGCTCCAAATCAACTTGGTACCTGCATTAAAGACAGCTGTCTTACATGGTCACCTGTATAAAAGACTCCTGTCCACAGACTCAATTAATCAGTCTGACTCTAACCTCTACAACATGGGCAAGACCAAAGAGCTTTCTAAGGATGTCAGGGACAAGATCATAGACCTGCACAAGGCTGGAATGGGCTACAAAACCATAAGTAAGATGCTGGGTGAGAAGGAGACAACTGTTGGTGCAATAGTAAGAAAATGGAAGACATACAAAATGACTGTCAATCGACATCGATCTGGGGCTCCATGCAAAATCTCACCTCGTGGGGTATCCTTGATCCTGAGGAAGGTGAGAGCTCAGCCGAAAACTACACGGGGGGAACTTGTTAATGATCTCAAGGCAGCTGGGACCACAGTCACCAAGAAAACCATTGGTAACACATTACGCCGTAATGGATTAAAATCCTGCAGTGCCCGCAAGGTCCCCCTGCTCAAGAAGGCACATGTACAGGCCCGTCTGAAGTTTGCAAATGAACATCTGGATGATTCTGAGAGTGATTGGGAGAAGGTGCTGCGGTCAGATGAGACTAAAATTTAGCTCTTTGGCATTAACTCAACTCGCCGTGTTTGGAGGAAGAGAAATGCTGCCTATGACCCAAAGAACACCGTCCCCACTGTCAAGCATGTCGTGACTTTTAGGCAGCGGACCAACGCTGCGTAAAAATCACGCACATGTCTGCACGGCCCCATAGACTAATATAGGTCCGTGCGACGCGCGTGAAAATCACGCGTGTTGCACGGACGTATATCCCGTTCGTCTGAATAAGCCCTAAAACATATATCCCTTTGGATCTCTTTAAGCTTTTAATCCCTAACTTCGTTATTTTGAATTGGATAGATAAGGATATAATTAATGTCTCCCATCTGTTTGTAGACAATCAATTTGTTACCTTTGAATATCTGGTTTCAAAATACGCTCTTTCCCAGTCAGAATTCTATAGATATTTGCAGGTTAGACATTGCTCCTCCAAAAATAATAACTTCATTGCCTTATGCAATTTTGCTTTATTTGGGATTCTCTCTAATCGCACTAGTGGGTTGAAAGGTATATATAATACACTACATTCTCATTTCTGGTTTTCTAAATCCAGTCCTCTCAAAACCTGGTAAAGAGAAATTGGTAGTTCGTTTACGGATACCATGTGGATGGCTTCTTTTAAACTTATCCACATAGCACTCCCTTGTATCCAACACTTGGAAGCCGCGGTTAAGACATCCTTGAGATGGTATTATACACCTGATCGACTTCTCAAAATGTTTCCCAGTTCCTCACCTATGTGCTGAAGGGGATGCGGCCATATTTGGTCCCTGTATCATGTTCTTTGGGAGTGTCCTAAAATAACTACGTATTGGAATCAAATAATCCAGCTTTTGTTTACTGTGACTCACAGCCAAATCCCTCAGGTTCCCCAATTAGCATTGGTTTTCCTTGTCATGACAAAATTAGTTATAACCCGCCATTGGAAGGAGATTTCCTCTCCCCCTCTGGAAGAACTGATATGCCTGATTAGTACAACATATATCTATGAAAAATTCATTGCGTTGGGAAATGATTCCTACAAGAAATTGACATCCACATGGGAACTTTGGTCTCGGTGTGCCTTATATAAGCCATAGTTGTTACTCTACACATGTATGTAGGGTTTGCTATCATGTCGTGATTACCTACTGATGTTGGAGTGAGTGCGCTTTAGAGATAGAACTTCTTGTTGTTCCTTCTTTTGTTTTTTAATTTTTTTGTAATTCTGTTATTTACTTCTTATACAGATACATGTAACCTGATTGGTTTTTCTTTCTTTTTCGCTGATAGACGCAAATTGTTTATTTTCTTTGAACAAATTGCATTGAATGTATATTGCATTTTCTATATTTATATATGTATATGTATACAGATGTTGTATTCAATGATACAATGTATATGTCAATTTCCTTTTCAAGCAAAAAAATTCTTTAATAAAAACTATTGAAACGAATAGTAAGGAGACGGGGTAAACTCGGAAAGACTTGAGGAATGAAGATATGACTTTTCAAACGAAGATATGACTCTTTTATACTCATTAGCACATGGCACGGGAACATAAAAAATCTGAATACTAAAGGTACGGAGCCAACTTAGAAGATAATTATAGGTTACATGAAAATTATTATTCACTCACTTCCACCAGGTATCGCTGGTTTAATAGGTGAACTGCTGGTGACAGGTTCCCTTTAAGGGGTTAATGACCGAGCTATTTTTTAAGTTTTTCCATCGTCGCATTCAAAGAGCTATAACATTTTTATTTTTGCGTCAACTTAACTGAATAAGGACTTGTTTTTTTGCGGGACAAGTTGTATTTTTTAATGCACCATTTTGGGGTACATATAATTTATTCATTAACTTTTATTAACTTTTTTTGGGGAGGAATAGAAAAAAAACACAGCAATTTCGCCACTCTTTATTTGCGTCTTAAATTGACACCGTTTTCTGTGTGGTATAAATAACATTACGATTGCGACGATACCAAATTTATACTAGTTTTCTTATGTTTTCCTACTTTTACACAGTAAAAACACTTTTTTTTCAAAATTATTTGTTTTTGTGTCGCCGTATTTTAAGAGCCATCATTTTTTTATTTTTCCGCTGATGCAGCTGTTTGAGGGCTTTTTCTTTTGTGGGACGACTTGTAGTTTTTATTGGTACCATTTTGAAGTACTTGCAATTTTTTGATCACTTCTCATTAAAAAAAAATTCAATTCAGGATAAACAGAAAACAGCAATTCGGCCATTGTTTTTTATTTTATTTTTTATGGAGTTCTCCGTGTGGGTTAAATAATGTAATAGCTTTATAGTCGGGGTCGTTACAGACGTGACGATCAGGGGCGTAACTAGGAAAGACTGGGCCCCATAGCAAACTTTTGACTGGGGCCCCCCCTCTGCTGGGTATCACACAACCCCCCCTTATAGATAGTGCCTCCCTATAGATTCCACCACACAGCGCCCCCTATAGATAGCACCATACACAGCCCCCTGTAGATAACGCCATACATCCCCCCTGTAGATAACGCCATACAGTCCCCCTGTAGATAACGCCATACAGTCCACCCTGTAGATAACGCCATACAGACCCCCTTTGTAGATAACGCCATACAGCCCCCCCTGTAGATAACACCATACAGAACCCCTCTGTAGATAACGCCATATAGCCCCCACCCCCAAAAAAAAACGGCCTATAGTTTGTCCTACAAAAGACATGCATCCCCTATCCACAGGATAGGGGATACATGTGTGATCGCTGGCAGCGATAAGGAGAACGGGGGACCGAAAGTCCCCCGAAGTTCTCCATGACTAACCTCGGACTTCCGGCGTCTGCGCAGTTCAATAAAAATGAAAGGAGTGCTGGTCATGCATGCGCACAAGCGCGACTGGCGCTCCATTCATTTCTACTGAGCTGCCGGCACAGACCCCGGAAGTCCGAGGTTTGTCATGGAGAACTTAGGGGGGACTTTCGGTCCCCCGTTCTCCTCATCGCTGGACGTCCCAGCGATCCCACATGTATCCCCTATCCTGTGGATAGGGGATGCATGTCTTTTGTAGGAACAACCCCTTCAGTGGCGTCGCGCTGTAGCAGCCATAGCGGCTGCTAGCGGAGCCTGCGGCCATGGGAGGGGGCCGTGCCGGCGGGTGGCACGGGCCCCCTCATGCTGCAGGCCCTGTAAAAGTCGCTACGGCTGCTATAGCGGTAGTTACGCCACTGCGTATAGGTTTGTACGGCGTAAAACTACAGCTCCCAGCATGGCCGGAACAATGGTAAGGATATGCTGGGAGATGCGGTTTCACAAAAAAAATCCTATCACCATCATCTCGCTGCAGATCATACAGTGACTACAATACTGATTAGAGGAGGAATAAACATTTACATTAAGTGACTCACCGGTGACGTCTCAGATTCTAGTTCTTTTCTTCTCCCTCCGGTTCAGACATCTATGATGGATTTCTCTGGCCATGACCCATTTCTGCAGTTTTCCGTTTAGATGTCTTCAGCTTCTCACTTTTAAAACACTTCTGCACCTATAAACAAAGTTAAAATTCTCAACACATCTAAATATAACTGTCACACACACACACACACACACACACACACACACACACACACACACACACACACACACCGTGCCCCCTGTAGATAGTGACCTACATAGAAGCCCCTGTAAATAGTGCCCACATATGGACTCCAGAGCTGCAAGGCAATAGTGCTAACCACTGAGCCACCGTGCTGCCCTGCATATAGCTTCCCTATAGTTAGTGCTCCACGTATAGCCCACCTCTGTAGATAGTGTCTCACATATAGCTCCCCCTGTATATAGTGTCCCACATATAGCCCACCCCTGTAGACTGTGCACTACATATAGCCACCCTGTTGCTAGTGCCCCACAGGTAACCCACCCCTGTATATAGTGCCCCACATATAGACCCCCCTGTATATAATGGCCCACATATAGAGCCCCCTGTATATAATGGCCCACATATAGAGCCCCCTGTATATAGTGGCCCACACCCCCACATATAGACCCCCCTGTATATAATGGCCCACATATAGAGCCCCCTGTATATAATGGCCCACATATAGAGCCCCCTGTATATAATGGCCCACACCCCCACATATAGACCCCCCTGTAGCTACTGCCCCACATATAGACCCCCCTGTAGCTACTGCCCCACATATAGACCCCCTATATATAATAGCCCACATAAAGACGACCCCCCCTGTAGATAGACCCCCCCCCCCCACTATAGATAATGGCATTCACATTTTTATGAGGGAAAAAAAACAAAAACTTGACATACTCACATGATCCCGTTCCCACGCTGTTCACTGGCGATGCAGACATGCTCTCTTCTGAGCATGTCTGCAGGAGCTGAACGAGCGTCCTCCAATGACGCTGATTGGCGGGGCAGAATGACTTGCCCCGCCAATCAGCACCTTCCAAGCATGGAAGCGGCGCGATGTCATCGCGCCGCTAGCCAATCAGTGTCATTGTAAGGCACTGGATTGTCAGGCACGGAACATGCCCGGCCATTCAGTGCTAATACATGTATTTGGCTGCCGCTAGCACTGGAGCCCCCTCCGGTGCTAGCGACACCTACAGGCATGAGAGGGCCTGTGTAAGGCTCGGCGTCGCGGGCCCCACAGTAGTTACGCCACTGGTGACGATACCAAATATGTGTAATTTTTTCAACTTTTTTTTTGCTTTTTTTCATAATAAAGCATTTTGGAAGGGGAAAAAGTGCTGTTTTTTTTAAAAAATTCTTGGGATTTTTATTTATTTATTATTAACTTTATTAAACATTTTTTACGTCCCACTAGGGGACTTTACTATGTGATTATTTGATTGCTTTTATAATACACTGCAATACTTCTGTATTGCAGTGTATTATTGCTTGTCAGTGTATAACTGACATGCATTTGTTAGGCCATGCATATGCATCAGAATAAAGCCCGTTAGTGGCCGCCATGAAAAGTAGTATTGGCGGTCACTAACGGGTTCTGTAACGGGTTAATTCTTTCCCTGGGAAATTACTGTAATGGGGGCTCTGAGGGTTTTGAGGGGGATTTTGTTACCATTGTTTCAGATGGTCATAGAGTTGTTTAAATTAAAGTGGGGTAAGACGATCTGGGCTTAGGGCTTTAGCTGGTTGAGATTTTGTTGTAATTTCCACCATAATGGAGTAGCTGCTGGCCAGACAGGTGTTAAACAGTCACAGGTAGATGGTACCTTGGTGGCAGCTGGATACAGTCAGATTTCAGATAGCAGATACAAACTGGTGCTGGATTACTGGAAGCAGGCTGGTGCTGGATTACTGGAAGAAGGCTGGTGCCAGATTACTGGAAGAGGATACAGGGTACAGGATATGGACTGCTCACGGACACAGGATGCAGGATACAGACTGGTTACGGACACAGGATACCGACTAGTCACGGACACAGGATACTGACTGGTAACAGACACAGAACCTTCGCAGACTAACACTAGATTAGTACAGCATTGCTCAGGCACTTGGATACAGGGCAAACTTCCTTTAATAGTTCAGGGTATGCAGGGATAGGCTGGGAAATGTTTTACTGGTGCGCGCATTGGCCCTTTAAGAGACTGCCAGAGCGCGCGTGCACACTAAGGGCACATCGTGCTATGCCACAAAAAGTTCAGAGCCGGCAGGCGTTGGTGAGCATAGTGCAGCTGGTGGCCACGACTGCGGGCAGGAGGAGAGTGTGTCAGCGGCCGCCGGGTCTACTGTACCCCCCTACATCCCCTCTTCTTAGGTTCAAAACATAGAAGGAACTTTTTGATGAGAAAGGGAGCATCAATGTTCTCTTTAGATTCCCAGGATCTCTCCTCAGGACCAAAACCTTTCCAGTCCACGAGAAATAAGGTCCTCCTTCCAACCTTCTTGGAATCCAGAATCTCTTTGACTTCAAAGACATCAGCCGAACCTCTGTGAGCAGAAGTAGAATCCGAGAGCTTGCTGTAACGGTTGAAGACCACAGGTTTCAGGAGAGACACGTGAAAGGAATTGGGAATTTTGAGAGTAGGAGGCAAATGTAGCTTGAATGACACAGGATTGATCTGTTGCAAGACTTCAAAGGGACTGAGGAACCTAGGAGCAAATTTTAGTAGGGAATTTTTAGGTGAATATTTTTAGAAGATAACCATACCTTAACAATGGGAACAAACTGGGGAGGCGGCCTTCTTTTCTTATCAGCATACTTCTTTATGCGATCCACTGCCTGCAAATCGCAGACTTGGTTTGCTGCCAGATCTGAAAAACATTTCCGTAAGATACATTAGATGCAGGAATTTGAGATGAAGCAGGCACCGGAAGAGGGACACGAGAATGTTGGCTGTAAACAATGAAAAATGGAGAAGTAGATGTAGATTCACTCGTGTGATTATTATATGAGAATTCAGCCCCTAGATGCTGCAGTTTCCCGACTTCTGAGGACACTGACGCACAAAATGACCCTTTCTCCCACAGTACATACTCTTAGTCTAACCTCCATGGGCTCTTCGAAGATAGTAGCGGAAGGAGGTAGCAGGGGTGTTTGAACGTTAGGCGCCAGTCTATGAGACTTTTTCTCTCAGAGGGCTTCTTCAGAGCATTCCCGAAAACTCAGGTTTATCTGGGTAGCCAATAGAATCAGGACATCCAGAGTAGGGGGGAGATCACAGCCTGCCTGTACATCCTTGATATTACTGGCTAATCCTTGCCAGAAGTTTGCCACCAAGGCCTCATTATTCCAGGCAAGCTCCACTGCAAGGGTACAGAATTCGATGACATATTCTCCAATAGTCGAACTTGCTTGACGTTGTAAAGGATCTGCCAGGCACAGCTTCGGGGTTAACTCCCTTAATTAATCAGTCAGCACCTGAATCTACATCCCTGAGACTGACTCCAGCTTCCACCACTCAGGCTGGCAGGCTTAGGAGTGGGAGAGCCTATCGCAGCCTGGCCAGACTCAGCTAGCTCCCGCCCTCTGTCTATTTATACCTGCATTTCCTGTTCCTCCTTGCTTGTTATTCTTTTTCGTGTGGTTTCCTGGCCCAGCTACAGCTCCTTCTATTTTGTTCCTGCTCCATACAGACCCTGGCTTACTGACTACTCTTCTGCTCTTCGTTTGGTACCTCGCACATTCCTGGCTTGACTCGGCTCGTTCACCACTCTGGTTGCTCACGGTGTTGCCGTGGGCAACTGCCCCTTTCCCTTGCTTGTATTCCCTTGTATGTTTGTCGTGTTTGTCGTGCACTTACTGAGTGCAGGGACCGCCGCCCAGTTGTACTCCGTCACCTAGGGCGGGTCGTTGCAAGTAGGCAGGGACAGAGTGGCGGGTAGATTAGGGCTCACTTGTCCGTTTCCCTACCCCCCGGTCATTACATAATAACAAGCCCATACCTAGTCTACCCTGGTCCCTGACACCACTATGGACCCCCGTGAGACCCTGGCTCAGCAAATGCAGGGTCTCTCCCTACAGGTCCAGGCCCTGGCTCAGAGGGTCAACCAGCCTGATGCTACCTTGGTAGTTCCCCTCACCGCACCTCTTGAACCCCACCTCAAGTTGCCCGACCGGTTCTCAGGGGACCGGAGGGCTTTTCTCTCCTTTCGGGAGAGTTGTAGGCTTTACTTTCGTTTAAAGCCTCATTCCTCAGGTTCTGAGAGCCAGCGGGTGGGTATAATTATGTCCCGGCTCCAGGAAGGGCCCCAAGAGTGGGCCTTCTCCTTGGCTCCTGACGCCCCTGAACTTTCCTCTGTTGATTGTTTCTTTTCTGCTCTCGGACTTATTTATGACGAGACTGACAGGACTGCCTTTGCCGAGAGTCAGCTGGTGACCTTACGTCAGGGTAAGAGACCTGTTGAGGAGTATTGCTCTGACTTTAGGAAGTGGTGCGTAGCTTCTCGGTGGAATGACCCTGCCTTAAGGTGCCAGTTTAGGTTGGGTCTGTCGAATGCCCTGAAAGACCTGCTAGTTAGCTATCCCTCTTCTGACTCCCTAGACCAGGCTATGGCTTTAGCGGTACGACTTGACCGACGTCTCAGGGAACGACAACATGAACGTTTATGTGTTTTCTCCTCCGACTCCCCCATGATGCCTCCCGAAGTTCCATTGCTTCGTTCCTCCAGGAAAGACTCAGAGATACCTATGCAACTCGGGGCCTCCGTGTCCCCCCAACAACGTAGAGAATTCCGCAGGAAGAATGGTCTCTGCTTCTACTGTGGGGATGACAAGCATCAAGTGAACAACTGTCCTAAGCGTAAGAATGCAGCCAGAGAACTTCCGCGCCTAAGTGATCATCGGGGAGGTCCCTTGGGCGCACAGGTATTTCCAGTAAATAGGAAACGTACTAAGATCTTGCTTCCCTTTCAGGTCTCTTTTGGTGGTAGGTCTGCTACCGGCAGTGCCTTCGTGGATTCAGGGTCCTCTACTAATATTATGTCTGTGGAATTTGCTATGTCTCTTGCTATGCCTCTGATTGATTTGCCTAAACTTGTCCCGGTAGTGGGTATCGACTCCACTCCTCTTGCTAATGGTTATTTTACACAGCATACCCCTGTTTTTGAACTCCTTGTTGGCTCCATGCATTTGGAGCAATGCTCTGTACTGTTGATGCAGGGATTATCGTACGATTTGGTTCTAGGCCTTCCCTGGTTGCAGTTGCATAATCCCACGTTTGACTGGAATACTGGGGAGCTAACCAAATGGGGTAATGAATGTTGTACGTCATGTTTTTCTGTTAATTCTATTTCTATTTCTACGCTACCCGAGTTTGTTCAGGACTTCGCTGATGTTTTCTCTAGGGAGGCCTCCGAAGTGTTACCTCCACATAGAGAATACGATTGCGCTATCGAATTGGTACCAGGAGCTAAGCTTCCTAAGGGTAGGATATTTAATCTTTCTTGTCCCGAACGTGAAGCCATGAGAGAGTATATCCAGGAATCCCTGGCCAAGGGTTACATTCGTCCCTCTTCTTCTCCGGTAGGTGCTGGCTTCTTCTTCGTGGGGAAGAAGGATGGTGGTCTTAGGCCATGCATTGACTACCGTAGCCTGAATAAGGTCACGGTAAGGAACCAGTATCCCCTTCCTTTGATACCTGATCTCTTTAATCAGGTTCAGGGGGCCCAATGGTTCTCTAAATTGGATCTACGGGGGGCGTATAACCTTATTCGCATCAAAGAGGGGGATGAGTGGAAGACTGCGTTTAACACGCCCGAAGGCCATTTCGAATACCTCGTCATGCCCTTTGGGTTGTGTAATGCCCCTGCGGTCTTCCAGAATTTCATAAATGAGATTTTGAGAAATTACCTGGGGATATTTCTTGTAGTGTACCTTGATGACATACTGGTGTTTTCCAAGGACTGGTCCTCCCACATTGAGCATGTCAGGAAGGTGCTCCAGGTCCTTCGGGAAAACAAACTGTTTGCCAAAACCGAAAAATGTGTGTTTGGGGTACAGGAGATCCCATTTTTGGGTCAAATCCTCACTCCTCATGAATTCCGCATGGACCCCGCCAAGGTTCAGGCTGTGGCGGAATGGGTCCAACCTGCCTCCCTGAAGGCGTTACAGTGTTTTTTGGGGTTCGCTAATTATTACAGGAGATTTATTGCTAACTTCTCGGTCATCGCTAAGCCTCTTACGGACCTCACTCGCAAAGGTGCTGATCTCCTCCACTGGCCTCCTGAGGCTGTCCAGGCTTTTGAGGTCCTTAAGAAGTGCTTTATGTCGGCCCCGGTGCTGGTTCAGCCCAACCAAATGGAGCCATTTATCGTGGAAGTTGACGCATCTGAGGTGGGAGTGGGGGCTGTCTTGTCCCAGGGTACCAGGTCCCTCACCCATCTCCGCCCCTGTGCCTACTTCTCCAGGAAGTTTTCGCCAACTGAGAGTAACTATGATATTGGCAACCGCAAACTCTTAGCCATTAAATGGGCATTTGAAGAGTGGCGCCACTTCCTGGAGGGGGCTAGACACCAGGTAACGGTCCTTACCGACCACAAGAATCTGGTTTTCCTAGAATCTGCCCGGAGGCTAAACCCGAGACAAGCTCGATGGGCGTTATTTTTTACTAGATTAAATTTTTTGGTTACCTATAGGGCTGGGTCTAAAAATATTAAGGCTGATGCACTGTCGCGTAGCTTCATGGCCAGCCCTCCTTCGGAGGAAGATCCTGCTTGTATTTTGCCTCCAGGTATAATCATTTCCTCGATCGATTCTGATTTAGTCTCTGAAATTGCTGCTGATCAAGGTTCAGCTCCCGGGAACCTTCCTGAGAACAAGCTGTTTGTTCCCCTGCAATTCCGGCTAAGGGTACTTAGGGAAAATCATGACTCCGCACTATCTGGTCATCCAGGCATCCTGGGTACCAAACACCTCATTACCAGAAATTATTGGTGGCCTGGGTTGCCTAAAGACGTTAAGGCCTACGTCGCCGCTTGTGAGGTTTGTGCTAGGTCCAAGACTCCCAGGTCCCGACCAGCGGGCTTACTGCGTTCGTTGCCCATTCCCCAGAGACCTTGGACACATATCTCCATGGATTTTATCACCGATTTGCCACCATCCCAAGGCAAGTCGGTGGTGTGGGTGGTGGTAGACCACTTCAGTAAGATGTGCCACTTTGTGCCCCTCAAGAAACTACCCAACGCCAAGACGTTGGCTACCTTGTTTGTCAAACACATCCTGCGTCTCCATGGGGTCCCTGTCAATATTGTTTCGGACAGAGGGGTACAATTTGTTTCATTGTTTTGGAGAGCCTTCTGTATGAAGTTGGGGATTGATCTGTCCTTCTCCTCTGCCTTCCATCCTGAAACCAATGGTCAAACGGAGAGGACTAATCAATCTCTAGAACAATACTTAAGGTGTTTTGTCTCTGACTGTCAATATGATTGGGTCTCATTCATTCCCCTCGCCGAATTTTCCCTTAATAACCGGGTCAGTAACTCGTCAGGGGTCTCCCCCTTTTTCTGTAATTTTGGGTTTAATCCACGGTTCTCCTCCGTTTCACCTGGTAGTTCCAACAATCCCGAAGTAGAGGTCGTTCATCGGGAACTGTGCACAGTCTGGGCCCAGGTTCAGAAGAACCTAGAGGCGTCCCAGAGCATACAAAAAACTCAGGCTGATAGAAAACGTTCTGCTAACCCCCTGTTTATGGTCGGGGATCTGGTGTGGTTGTCGTCTAGGAACTTGCGTCTCAAGGTTCCGTCCAAGAAGTTTGCTCCCCGGTTTATTGGGCCGTATAAGGTCATTGAGGTCCTCAATCCTGTCTCCTTCCGGCTGGAGTTACCCCCGTCTTTTCGTATACACGACGTGTTTCATGCCTCCCTCCTTAAACGCTGCTCCCCGTCCTTGGCTCCCTCGAGGAGACCTCCTGTTCCCGTCCTCACCCCTGAGGGGGTGGAATTCGAGGTGGCCAGGATTGTGGACAGCAAGATGGTCCAAGGCTCCCTCCAGTACCTGGTCCATTGGAGAGGTTACGGGCCCGAGGAGAGGACTTGGGTACCCGCCCGGGATGTTCACGCTGGGGTATTGGCCAGGAGGTTCCACCTGCGTTTCCCCAGTAAGCCAGGTCCACTTAGAAAGGGTCCGGTGGCCCCTCATAAAAGGGGGGGTACTGTAAAGGATCTGCCAGGCACAGCTTCGGGGTTAACTCCCTTAATTAATCAGTCAGCACCTGAATCTACATCCCTGAGACTGACTCCAGCTTCCACCACTCAGGCTGGCAGGCTTAGGAGTGGGAGAGCCTATCGCAGCCTGGCCAGACTCAGCTAGCTCCCGCCCTCTGTCTATTTATACCTGCATTTCCTGTTCCTCCTTGCTTGTTATTCTTTTTCGTGTGGTTTCCTGGCCCAGCTACAGCTCCTTCTATTTTGTTCCTGCTCCATACAGACCCTGGCTTACTGACTACTCTTCTGCTCTTCGTTTGGTACCTCGCACACTCCTGGCTTGACTCAGCTCGTTCACCACTCTGGTTGCTCACGGTGTTGCCGTGGGCAACTGCCCCTTTCCCTTGCTTGTATTTCCTTGTATGTTTGTCGTGTTTGTCGTGCACTTACTGAGTGCAGGGACCGCCGCCCAGTTGTACCCCGTCACCTAGGGCGGGTCGTTGCAAGTAGGCAGGGACAGAGTGGCGGGTAGATTAGGGCTCACTTGTCCGTTTCCCTACCCCCCGGTCATTACAGATGTAAGGATAGAATGGAAGCAGCGGCTGAGGACCAGGTTCTTTGAAGACGGTGCGGAAGGTGTCCAGGAAGAGCTGCAAATTAGTGGACTCCGGTCCTTCACGTTCCCAGAGGGGATTCGCCCAAGCTAAGGCCTTACCAGACAACAGTAAGAAATACAAAAGAAAAAATGCAAAGCGCACAATAGTGCATGAACCAAAAAAGATATAGGTCTGTTGAAGGTAACAATATATGCTCACCTTATGGAGTTTAGCTAGGAGCATAACATCCATAGTTGCATGGAATAAATCCTTGATAGGAGTGACAGCTATAGTTCAGGTGCAGCCAGGGATCCATTTCGAGGTCTGTGAAACAGGCTCGATGTTTCAATAGCAATAGGGAATAGGTAGAAAAAAAGGAATTTCCCTCTGGCGCATCCTCAGTTGGAAATAATTATTTGCATTCAAAAGAGATGATTCAGGCTAAAACGATCTTTATTCAGGTACAATTACGACAAAAAAAGTTTCGAGATCGTACTGATCTCTTCCTCAGGTAGTGTACGAGTGCTTAACAGTGGATATCAGTCTCTGTTTTATAACACAGATGAGTAATTAACAAGGAAACAACTACCGGGTCAAATTGGCAGGTCAAACAACAGTTCAAAAGAAAGGTATGTATAAATAATTCGTTGACAGTAATACGCTATTTTGTATTTATTATGAATATTTGTTCGATGTATAGAAGAAACCACTTGCCGTTAATGCGCTATTGTATAATTATGAAATGAATAGTCATATAGCTACTAATAATAAAACCTTTAATAAGATGATTTTTTTTTAGCTATATGACTATTCATTTCATAATTATACAATAGCGCATTAACGGCAAGTGGTTTCTTCTATACATCGAACAAATATTCATAATAAATACAAAATAGCGTATTACTGTCAACGAATTATGATAATAAAAATACAGTACTATGATATGATCAAATAAAAAATGATAATATCTTTTCACTATACAGTTGTTCAACCGCATTAAAAATGAATTATTTCATCTTTTTCATATTATAAGTGATGCTTCGTTATTTAAAAAAATATTTTTATTTTTTTATTTTTTATTAATATTGTTATTCAATTTCTACCATTTTACATTATTTTAGCTGTTTATGTAATTTTAAAATATATTTATTGTATCTCTTTTAAAATAACAGGTGGTACTGTCTCCTTTTAATCATTGATATCGTTTCTTATTGGGCCGTGTTCACACTGAGTTTTTTGCAGGAGTTTTTTTTTTTCTGCCCCAAAGAACTCGTCGGGGAACTCCGTGTGAACAGGGCCTTATAGTATATTAATATATTTGAACCTTTGGACAAATACAAGACCAAAGCAAAATAAAACAAAATAATTCTATGTAACATTTAAGGTATAAACAAATTATTTTTAAATTGATTTGGTATTTTAATAGAAAAACAAATTATTTATACATACCTTTCTTTTGAACTGTTGTTTGACCTGCCAATTTGACCCGGTAGTTGTTTCCTTGTTAATTACTCATCTGTGTTAGGGTATGTTCACACGAGGGCGTCCGTTACGGCTGAAATTACGGGGATGTTTCAGCCTGAAAACATCCCCGTAATTTCAGCCGTAACGGCATGTGCAGGCGCTTGAACGCCGCGTCCTTTACGGCCGTAATTAGCGCTGCTATTCATTGGAGTCAATGAATAACGGCTCCAATTACGGCCAAAGAAGTGACAGGTCACTTCTTTGACGCGGGCGTCTATTTACGCGCCGTCTTTTGACAGCGGCGCGTAAATTACGCCTCGTTTGAACAGACAAACGTCTGCCCATTGCTTTCAATGGGCAGATGTTTGTCAACGCTATTGAGGCGCTATTTTCAGACGTAATTCGGGGCAAAAACGCCCGAATTACGTCCGTAAATAGGCCGTGTGAACATACCCTTATAAAACAGAGACTGATATCCACTGTTAAGCACTCGTACACTACCTGAGGAAGAGATCAGTACGATCTCGAAACTTTTTTTGTCGTAATTGTACCTGAATAAAGATCGTTTTAGCCTGAATCATCTCTTTTGAATGCAAATAATTATTTCCAACTGAGGATGCGCCAGAGGGAAATTCCTTATTTTCTACCTATCCCCTATTGCTATTACCAGACAACAGGGAGACTATGAATGCTGTACAGATGGGCATGCAATTTGAAGTGGATCTTGCACTGATTGAGAAAGCCTCAACAGGCTTTGGAATCTTCATCATAGCGGGGTGGAAGTGGCAATTGTATTCCTGCTCTGGAGTTGACTGGAGCTATGGCTGGCTGAGGAGTGGATGGAGCTACAGCTTGGGGAGCTGCTGGAGTAGGAACAGGATCAATTTCCGGACAATTGGCTATGGTGTTAACCGCCTGCAGTAGCCGATCCTGGCATAACTGAAGGTCTCGCATATCGTCTTGCATGACTTGAACAGCAGTCTTGGGTTTGCCAGCGGGGTCCATGGCCTGAGTAAACTGTAACGTCTAATCGGGTTGTGAATCCACTGGGCTACTCCGCCGTAACGGAGTAGCTGCTGGCCAGACAGGTGTTAAACAGTCACAGGTTGATGGTACTTTGGTGGCAGATGGATACAGTCAGATTGCAGGTAGCGGATAAAAGCTGGTGCCGGATTACTGGAAGCAGGCTGGTGTCGGATTACTAGAAGCAGGCTGGTGCCAGATAACTGAAAACAGGCTGGTGCCGGATTACTGGAAGCAGGCTGGTGCAGGATTTCTGGCAGCAGGCTGGTGCCGGATTACTGGCAGCAGGCTGGTGTCGGATTACTGGAAGCAGGCTGGTGCCGGATAACTGGAAGCAGGCTGGTGCCGGATTACTGGAAGACGGCTGGTGCCAGATTACTGGAAGCGGCCCGAGGACACAGGATGCAGGGTACCGACTGGTCACGCACACACGATGCAGGATTCCGACTTGACACTGACACATTATGCAGGATACCGACTGGTCACGAACACAGGATACAGGACACCGAGGCAACGTACACAGGATACGGAACCTTCGCAGGCTAAAACTAGGTTAGTACAACGTTGCTCAGGCACTGGGATACAGGGAAGACTTCCTTTAATAGTCCATGGTATGCAGGGATAGGCTAGGGACACGCTGGCCCTTAAAGAGACTGCCAGAGCTCGCGCACCCAACGGGCAGATCGTGTTCTGCCTTACAATGTTCAAGAGATCGCCGGCTTCCAGGAAAAGGCGGGTGCCAGTGAGCACAGTTCAGCTGGATGGTAACGTCAGCAGTCACGGCAGCTGGCGCTACAGTTTATTTATTGGTCAGTGTTACCTACGCAATGTCTGGCAGTGTTATTTGAGCACCTGGATGCGGTTGAGGTCTGGGCTCTGTGCGGCTACTCAAGTTCCTACATACCAAACTCATCATACCATGCCTTTATGGACCTTGCTTTGGGCACAGGGGTACAGTCATGCTAGAACGGAAAGGGCTTTCCCCAAACTGTCACCACAAAGTTGTAAGTTGTGTAAAATGCTTTTGGATTCTGTAGTATAAACATTAACCTTCATTGGAAATGAGAGGCGAAACCCTGAAAACAGCACCAGACCATCATCCCTCCTCCACGTAACAATAGACACTATGCATTCCGGTAGGAAGCGTTTTCCTGGCATCCGCCAAAACCAGATTCCTCCATCAGAGACAGCTGGATAGTGAGATGTGATTTATCGCGCCAGATAACATGTTTCCATTGCTCCAGAGTCCAGTGGTGGCGTGCACCACTCTAGCAGACTTTCGCATTGTGCATGGTGATCTCAGGTTTGTGTGAAGAAAAGGTAGAAACCCATAAAAGCTGCGGACGCACAGTTCTTGTGCTGATATCACTTTCAGAGGTAGTTTACATCTCTGTAATGAGTGATGCAACAGAAGATAGACAAATTTTATAGTGTAGCATAGAGGAAGACCATGTTTCTACTATTGGGACCCTGGAGAGAGTGATCCCAGACCAAGATGGCCTTTTCTCTTACTTTAATGGGTGGTGAGTACCTGTGCAGACAATACTAAAATTAGCAAACATGGTTGTGGGGAATTAACCCAAAAGTCATTGAAAGTAAATGTGGGGCAAACAAGCATCAAGACATCCTGGGTGTGTTGGCGTCCACCAGGATCAAAAAGGTGCCCCATTTTAATGATTGCCATGGTGGCCCCTTCACTTTCTGGAGTCCAGCTTGCATGTCTGCTAATTCTCTGTCCATTTATTGTTCTACTCTGTGTTAAATGATCTTTATTCATCCATAATTTGACCAGCAGTGATTGATTCCAAGGATTATGAGACTATTACGGGAATTTACCACATGGTGTCACTACAGCTCTACACGTTATGTAACTATGCTCAACATGCCGGACTGACAATCTGCTGAGTCTATCAGTTTCCAGAAGGGCCACTAAGTAACTATCGAAGGTCTGGTCTCTTGTACAAAAACAAATAAAGTAGAGATAAAGTAACATTAATCTGCCAGGGATGAATGGAAGATCCTGGTCATGATTCCTGAGCTGTCTGCACACACTATCTACATGGTGATGCCTTCGAGCCAAAAAAAGACTATTATTTGGGCCTAGATGCCCAAATCAGAATGTTGGATTCTATAAGTGATTTTTAGAATGGGCCTCCAATAGGGCTTCTTCATCATGATATCCTTATTTAGGGTGAAAGGGCCATAAACAGGAAAATAAATGTATTTATTTTTCATAATTTTTCACAATATTTTCAAAATTAGTTTATTTAATCAATAATATTTCATCAAAAATCCTTGAATTCTCCTGTGCATAGTGATATGATGCCACAATAGACCCTATTTTATCTTTACATGTATCTCCCTCCCTTAACTTTAGACACAGTCCCTGCACATGGGGGATAAACATACAGGTACAGACATTTTTTAGTGAAGGAGAAAAAGAAGATAGGACCTAGGTAAAAGAGGTAAAAATTGGTGACAGGGGTTAATTATTGTATTTATGGGATAAGTGCTATTTTGCTTGATATAAATGTATTAATGCCTGAGCAAAATGCAAAATGCGTTCATGTCACGCAGAATGTCTACTACTGGCACATGGGGGTTTGGAGAAGTTTGCTTTTTCTTTTTTTGGTGGAGGGCTGTTTTTTTTTTTTTACTTTTTTCATTGTTTTATTATTTATTTTCCATTTTAATATTTGTATTTTTTTTAAAATTTATTTTAGCTTTTTTTTTATTCACAAATTAGCAGGAAACAAATGATCTATGAGTTTCCTGCTGTCTCTATATATACAGATCCCTGATAACAGTCATATAATGGTAACAGCCTATTATATCAGTGATCTGTATCAGGGTGGAATCACATGTAGCAGATTTTGTTGGAGAAATTTGGGCGACTGAAAATCGCATTAATCTCATATGTGGAACTGAGACATATAAGACTCTATCCACAACAAACCCAGGGAATGAAGGGGAGATGTCTAATTACCCCCTCTACCAATTAATTGTCAAGAACACAAGCACTAAGAGCATCTTTAGGCCTGATTTACACGAGCGTGTGCGTTTTGCGCGCGCAAAAAACGCTGCGTTTTGCGCGCGCAAAAGGCATTTGACAGCTCCGTGTGTCATCCGTGTATGATGCGCGGCTGCGTGATTTTCACGCAGCCGCCATCATAGAGATGAGGTAGTCGACGCCCGTCACTGTCCAAGGTGCTGAAAGAGCTAACTGATCGGCAGTAACTCTTTCAGCACCCTCGACAGTGAATGCCGATCACAATATACACCAACCTGTGAATAAAAAAAGACGTTCAAACTTACCATGAACTGCCTGCTTCCTCCAGTCCGGTCTCCCGGCCGTTGCCTTGGTGACGCGTCCCTCTCTTGTCATCCGGCCCCACCTCCCAGGATGACGCGGCAGGCCATGAAACCGCTGCAGCCTGTGATTGGCTGCAGCCTGTGCTTGGCCTGTGATTGGCTGCAGCTGTCACTTGGCCTGAATTGTCATCCCGGGAGGTCGGACTGGAGGAAGGAGTCGGGACTTATCGGTAAGTCCGAACTTCTGTTTTTTTTTACACGTATATGTATATTGTGATCGAAAGTCACTGTCCATGGTGCTGAACCAGTTTAAGTCTTTGAGCACCGTGGGCAGTGACTGTCTCCTGACGTCGCGTACCCGAACATTTTTTGCCGGGTTCGGTCAAAACGAGTTCGGCCGAACCCGGTGAAGTTCGGTGCGCTCATCTCTAATTTGACACTCCGTTTGGATGTTTGTAACCAGAAAAGCACGTGGTGCTTTTCTGTTTACATTCATCCTTTTGACAGCTCTTGCGTGATTTTCGCGCATGCAACGCAGGACCGTCCGTGTGGCATGCGTTGTTTTCACGCACCCATTGAAGTCAATGGGTGCGTGTTGCGTGAAAAACGCAAGAATATAGAACATGTCGTGAGTTTTACGCAACGCACTCACGCAGCGCAAAATTCACGCATCGTCTAAACAGCCCCATAGACTATTATAGGTGCGTACGACACGCGTGAAAAGCACGCGCGTCGCACGCGCGTATAATACGCTCGTGTAAATGAGGCCTTACTCTGTATGCTATATAAAAGTAAAAGCTAAGCTTTATTAGAGATAATTAAATGGCCAAAAAGAAAGAATATAAAAATCCAATGTCAGTCCCTAAGCTAGTATAATGGGTAGATATTGTAATACATGACCCGTACACCATGAGGACACCGTTACACGGCAAAACATGTCGGGATGCCAATGAACTGCGGTTCTAATGGTAATGTGATGTCCCTATAAGCACTAACCATTCAGTGTCTTTGTGGTCTGCAGCCGCATTTGAGTGCATTGTATCTTTACATCAATGATCGTTATTACGTCTGCGCTTTAGCAGTCATGTATTACAATATCTAACCATCATATTAGCTTAGGGACTCACATTAGATTTTTCAATCATTTTCTTTGTCCATTTAATTATCTCTAATAAAAGTTATGTTTTACATTTATATAGCATATATAGTAATGTGGGAATAGGGCTTTTTTTTTGCCATAATTTGGGCTTAAAGGGAAGGTGTCACGAAATTATTATTTTTTATATGTTATTGCTTTTAGTATGTCATTAAAATAAATTTTATTTATTTGTGTTTTTGTGTTTTACTTTTTTCTTTTTTCTTTCATTTACTTCACTATGGGGGCTGCCATTTTTTTTTCATCTCTGTATGTGTCGATTAACGACAGATACAGAGATGGACTACGGCACATACAACCCCATAGAGAATGCGAAAGGGAGCCGTTCCATTCACTATAGCGTACGCCGTCTGTGTGGGAACGGCGCATTAACCGCTCCCACACAGACCAAAAGGAAGGTCTTTGCTAGAGCGACATCCGGCGCCATTTTCATGTGGACCAGGAGACGCGGTCTACTTCTACTTCTGACTACTTCTGGTAGCGACTTCTACTTCTGACTACTTCTGGTAGCGGCTTCCGTCCATATGTTCAGAAGCAAGGACTAGGAGCGGAGGCAGCGGCAGCGGCAGGAGCAGGTAAGTTATATTTGTGTGTGTGTATGTTCGTGTTATACTGTGTGACTACCACTGTATCTAATCCTCATTCAACCCCCTCCTTTCTCCTGGCACTAGCCAGGATAAAGGAGGGGGGATTGTGTGAGGACACTAGAGCGAGTGTGTCTTCTCCAATTTTGCAGCATAAAGCAAAGAGGTTGCTTTACCACATGCCAATGCTGCAATTTTGGGAATTGCTCCCTCTAGTGATCAGCACATGGAAATGTTATAAATTAGAATCAAATTTATAATATTTCCTGACTTGTGAAAAAATTAAAAAAATTAGAACAATGTGTAATCATTTATATACTAACAGTTTAACTAAAAAATAAATAAATATATTTTTCTAGCGACACATTCCCTTTAATAATATATATATTTTTACCTGCCACTAACTAGGGTCTATTCGCTCTTTGTGTGGTCATTATGAAATAAAACACAATCCGTCAGTCATTGTATGTTGATGTATACTGACTCAACCTATTTCAAATTGACACTCTTTAGGCATACAGCGCCCATTATAGGCTATGGATAGGTTCATTGTATATGTCACTAGCATTTCCGGGCCTTTATGCCAGACTTACACTATACCACAAATATGGTGTGAACATAGCCTTATTTCACTGCTGTAAATTCTTCTCTAGGGCTTACAATAACAGAGCAGAATTTCCGAGATATAAATGTAAAGGGGTTGCACATAACCTTTAACGCATTGGCGCAAAATTCCGTACTCATACAGTGCTGGAGCTATGTAGTTACCTCTAAGCGCCGCACATGTAAGGCACGGTGATGGTGCAAGCACAGGAGTTGTGCCCACATCATCTGCATAGGTACCAACATTTGAATTTTTTTCTCAGGGACACTTTGGTTTTGGACACGGATTGGTGGGTGTGTCTTATGGGGGCATGACTTATCTGATGGGTGTGGCTAATGGGGCGTGGCTTTTCCTAGAATTTCTGCATACAAATAAACAAAAAATTCTTCACTAGTTTGGCTGACAACTATTATGGTGGCCAGTATCTCTCTGATTATCCGGTTGTATACAGGCAGGTTATGTCTCACTTTATCACTAGGGTCTGGGAAAACTTTGTGACAACCGCTATGGGAGCTTAGTGGCAACCATATTAGCTGTCACTCAGCATTCCAGAATCAGGCATAACTGGGCAAAGACTGTAAATAACTTGAAAGAAGGCAACATCTCAAGGATAGGCCATCAATATAAAAGTCTTAAAAGTCGACTATGCTATTGTTTCCACACAAAAAATGGAAACTTTACGGAACAGAAACAAACGGAAACCAACTGCAATGGAATCTTTACTATTGACATCAATGGTAATGCAAACAGAAGCTATGGTTTTCATTTGGCCTTCCGTTCATCGGTTCCTCCAATGGAAAGGTCGAACCAAACCGATGAATAGAAGCCCAAGACTAATGTGAACAGGCCCTTTGAAGAAAAGGTCAAACATAGTAAATATATATATACAGTGGAGGAAATAAGTATTTGATCCCTTGCTGATTTTGTAAGTTTGCCCACTGTCAAAGTCATGAACTGTCTAGAATTTTTAGGCTAGGTTAATTTTACCAGTGAGAGATAGATTATATAAAAAAAAAAAAAGAAAATCACATAGTCAATATTATATATATTTATTTGCATTGTGCACAGGGAAATAAGTATTTGATCCCCTACCAACCATTAAGAGTTCAGCCTCCTCCAGACCAGTTACACGCTCCAAATCAACTTGGTGCCTGCATTAAAGACAGCTGTCTTAAATGGTCACCAGTATAAAAGACTCCTGTCCACAGGCTCAATGAATCAATCTGACTCTAACCTCTACAACATGGGCAAGACCAAAGAGCTTTCTAAGGATGTCAGGGACAAGATCATAGACCTGCACAAGGCTGGAATGGGCTACAAAACCATAAGTAAGACGCTGGGTGAGAAGGAGACAACTGTTGGTGCAATAGTAAGAAAATGGAAGACATACAAAATGACTGTCAATCGACATCGATCTGGGGCTCCATGCAAAATCTCACCTCGTGGGGTATCCTTGATCCTGAGGAAGGTGAAAGCTCAGCCCAAAACTAACGGGGGGAACTTGTTAATGATCTCAAGGCAGCTGGGACCACAGTCACCAAGAAAACCATTAGTAACACATTACGCCGTAATGGATTAAAATCCTGCAGTGCCCGCAAGGTCCGCATGCTCAAGAAGGCACATGTACAGGCCCGTCTGAAGTTTGCAAATGAACATCTGGATGATTCTGAGAGTGATTGGGAGAAGGTGCTGTGGTCAGATGAGACTAAAATTGAGCTCTTTGTCATTAACTCTACTCGCCGTGCTTGGAGGAAAAGAAATGCTGCCTATGACCCAAAGAACACCGTCCCCACTGTCAAGCATGGAGGTGGAAACATTATGTTTTGGGGGTGTTTCTCTGCTAAGGGCACAGGACAACTTCACCGGATCAATGGGAGAATGGATGGAGCCATGTACCGTCAAATCCTGAGTGACAACCTCCTTCCCTCCACCAGGACATTAAAAATGGCTCGTGACTGGGTCTTCCAGCACGACAATGACCCGAAACATACAGTCAAGGCAACAAAGGAGTGGCTCAAAAAGAAGCACATTAAGGTCATGTAGTGGCCTAGCCAGTCTCCAGACCTTAATCCCATCGAAAACTTATGGAGGGAGCTGAAGATCCGAGTTGCCAAGCGACAGCCTCGAAATCTTAATGATTTACAGATGATCTGCAAAGAGGAGTGGGCCAAAATTCCATCTAACATGTGTGCAAACCTCATCATCAACTACTAAAAACGTCTGACTGCTGTGCTTGCCAACAAGGGTTTTGCCACCAAGTATTAAGTCTTGTTTGCCAAAGGGATCAAATACTTATTTCCCTGTGCACAATGCAAATAAATATATATAATTTTGACAATGTGATTTTCAGGTTTTTTTTTAATATAATCTATCTCTCACTGGTAAAATTAACCTAGCCTAAAAATTCTAGACTGTTCATGTCTTTGACAGTGGGCAAACTTACAAAATCAGCAAGGGATCAAATACTTATTTCCTTCACTGTATATATATATATATATATATATATATCGTTTTCATTAGTATTTTATCTTTGTATTCACATATGAAGATTTAATCAAAATTAAATCCTCTAACTCTACTGTGCTGTGATACTAAGGGCGTATTTTCACGCGCCTCGGACGGACCTATGTTAGTCTATGGGGCCGTGCAGAGTCAGTAATTTTCACGCAGCGTATGTCCGCTGCGTGAAACGCACGACATGTCCTATATTTGTACGTTGTGAGCGCATCACGCACCCATTGAAGTCAATGGGTGCGTGAAAATCATGCGCCGCCCACGGAAGCACTTCCGTGTGAAGTGCGTGATTCGCGCAACAGCAGTCAAAACTATGACTGAAAACAGAAAAGCACCACGTGCTTTTCTGTTTACAAACATACAAACAGAGTGTCAGAATGATGGCGGCTGCGCGAAAATCACGGAGCCGCGCTTCATATGGTGATGACACACGGAGCTGTTAAGTGCCTTTTGCGCACGCAAAACTCACACGCTCGTGTAAATCCGGCCTAAGTATGTAAACTTCTAATATGTATATTAGAGCAGTTATGTAAGTTTATATTTATGAGCAGGGAAGTACATAGAAACCATAGGACCCCGTAGCATAACTGAGAATGGGCTCTACACCCCACTGTGAGCTCTGCCCAATGTACTTTTTTTAAATGAAAGTTAATGTCGACCATAATCTCACAGTATATTTTTTAGGGGGCTGGAGCTGTATTTTTAACACATACAGCTCCAAATCCCCTGCTTCTCTGTAAGGGTATGTTCACACGGCCTATTTACGGACGTAATTTGGGCGTTTTTGCCCCGAATTACGTCCGAAAATAGCGCCTCAATAGCGCTGACAAACATCTGCCCATTGAAAGCAATGGGCAGACGTTTGTCTGTTCACACGAGGCGTAATTTACGCGCCGCTGTCAAAAGACGGCGCGTAAATAGACGCCCGCGTCAAAGAAGTGACCTGTCACTTCTTTGGCCGTATTTGGAGCCGTTATTCATTGACTCCAATGAATAGCAGCGCCAATTACGTCCGTAATTGACGCGGCGTTCAAGCGCCTGCACATGCCGGTACGGCTGAAATTACGGGGATGTTTTCAGGCTGAAACATCCCCGTAATTTCAGCCGTTACGGACGCCCTCGTGTGAACATACCCTCAAGGATCTGCCAGACACAGCTTCTGTGTCGACGCCCGTGGTTAATCAGTCTGCATCTGCTCCTAGGTCTGATAGAGTGACACGATCTTCTACCACTCAGGCTGGTAGGCTGAGGAGTGGGAGAACCTATCACAGCCCGGCCAGACGGAGCTAGCTCCCGCCCTCGGTCTATTTATACCTTCATTTCCTGCACTTCCTTTGCCTGTGAATCTGTCTGGTTTCCTGGCTCTGCTGTTCCTGCTAGTACTACTGACCTCTGCTTCAAATTGACCCTGGCTTTACTGACTACGCTCCTGCACTTCGTTTGGTACGTCGTACACTCCTGCTTTGACTCGGCTCGTTCACTACCCTTGTTGCTCACGGTGTTGCCGTGGGCAACTGCCCCATTTCACTTCGCTTCTGTGTACCCTTGTCTGTTGTGCAGTTATTGTGCGTAGGGACCGTCGCCCAGTTGTACGCCGTCGCCTAGGACGGCCCGTGCAAATAGGCGAGGACTGAGTGGCAGGTAGATTAGGGCTCACCTGTCTGTCTCCCAACCCTGACATTACATTCTCATCATACAGTCATAGGGCTAAATGATATTTTGGCTGAATGCCGCCACCACTTGGGGGAGCTAATTGCATATACATTTAAACAGCTTGTATTGAACTCAATTGGAGCTGTAAAAATCATTATACAGTGACCTTCCCCTAGTGGTGGCTGCAGGCAAATTATCTATACGGGTAACAGACAGGCCTTGTGGGCCGCTCTTCTAGGTCCACAGTTAGCCGCCCAGCCCGAGCAATTGGTGTGCGGGCTCAATAGAAAGTCTATGAGCCCGTACACCAACTGCTCGGCTTTCCGAGAAAAGACGATCAGATACTAAGTGGCCTCAGCGCTCACCTGAGCGCTTCTGCAGCTTAGTTTTAGCGATCGGTGGGGGTCTCAGTGCTCAGACCCCCACAGATCAAAACTTCTGACTTGTCATTATGACATTTCAGAAGTTTTTCGTAAGTTTAGTTACCCTTTAAATTTTTCAAACAAGGATGCAGGCTGCAGTAAATCCTGGGCTGCCAGGCCCAGCACACAAAGTCCTGACATCAGCGCCAGGAGGTTCTTGGATGATCAGAGCTAAACACTAACTTCGGCTCTGTCTCCCTCTATTGACTGCGTACTCTCCTCCTCAAGGCTGCCACTGGCTCCCGCTCAAACAGTTTCATTACTTGTAGGGAAGGATGGCAGCGCTGGAAAAAATAGGGAGGTTATATATTCAATCCCCAGACCAGACCCCTATATTAATATCAGACCCCAGATCAGAAACCTACATTAATTTCTGACCCCAGACCAGACACCATAAATATATTCAGACCACAGACGAGGCCCCCTAAGTATATTCAGACTCCATAAGTATATTTAGACCCCAGGTTTCCCAACGATTACATCTGACAACGTAGCCTTGAGTAGTTTTTGCTTCACCACGTTCCGACAGCCATAACATTTTTATCTTTTAATTGACTTAGCTGTATAAAAACGTATTTTTTTTGCAGGACTAGTTGTATCTTTCAGTGGTACATTTTTTGGTTCATATACTTTAACGTTTAACGTTCATAAAAAACGTTTGGGCTAAAAAAAAAATATTCCAACTTTGTCCTTTTTTTTTGCAATATTTCATATTTGGTATGCATAGTATTTTAATTTTATTGTATAGGCGTTATATTTATGACAATACCAAATATGTATATTTTGATTTTTCAATAAAAACAATTTTAACGGAAAACAATTTATTATTTTTTTTATAGTTATGTTACTTTTTATTAAGAAAATAAAACCTTTTTGCATTTTTTTTGTCCTACTTCGCAGCTTTTACTGATGATTTTTAGTTTTCCTATCTATTCCAATGCATTATTGCCTGTCAATTTAAAACTAACAGGCACTTAGCAGGCCTTTCCTTAGGCCCCCATCTGCTATTAACCCATCAGCTCCTCGTGATCATGTTGCAGGGGGCGCAAATGGAGTGCTCTCCATTTGTCTAAACTCTTAGGTGCAGCGGTCGCTATTGACTGGGGCATCTATTGGGTTAAATGTCTGGCATTGGAGTTATCTCTAATCTCGGCCAGAATGTCAGCTGTTAGTCACAGCTGACTCCTGCAGGTGAGTGCATGGACTCAGCTCCTGAGCCATACAATTATGGCACAGTGCGGGAAGGGATGGGATTAGATACAGTGCTCAGCAGACAGTATCGCACATGGTGGGATTAGATACATGGCTCAGCAGACAGTATCACACATGATGGGACTAGATACAGGGCTCAGCAGACAGTATTTCACATGGTGGGATTAGATACAGGGCTGAGCAGACAGTATCGGACATGATGGGATTAGATACAGGGCTCAGCAGAAAGTATCGCACATGATGGGATTAGATACAGACAGTATCGCACATGATGTGATTAGATACAGGGCTCAGCAGACAGTATCGCACATGGTGGGAATAGATACAGGGCTCAGCAGACTGTATCACACATGATGGAATTAGATACAGGGCTCAGCAGACAGTATTGCACATGGTGGGATTAGATACAGGGCTGAGCAGACAGTATCGGACATGATGGGATTAGATACAGGGCTCAGCAGAAAGTATCGCACATGATGGGATTAGATACAGTGCTCAGCAGACAGTATCGCACATGATGTGATTAGATACAGGGCTCAGCAGACAGTATCACACATGGTGGGATTAGATACAGGGCTCAGCAGACTGTATCACACATGATGGGATTAGATACAGGGCTGAGCAGAAAGTATCACATATGATGGGATTAGATACAGGACTCAGCAGACAGTATTGCACATGGTGGGATTAGATACAGAGCTGAGCAGACCGTATCGCACATGATGGGATTAGATACAGGACTCAGTAGACAGTATCACACATGATGGGATTAGATACAGTGCTCAGCAGACAGTATTGCACATGATGGGATTAGATACAGGACTCAGCAGACAGTATCGCACATGGTGGGATTAGATACAGGGCTCAGCCGACAGTATCGCACATGATGGGATTAGATACAGGACTCAGCCGACAGTATCACACATGGTGGGATTAGATACAGGACTCAGCAGACAGTATCGCACATGATGGGATTAGATACAGGGCTGAGCAGAAAGTATCGCACATGATGGGATTAGATACAGGGCTCAGCAGACAGTATCACGCATGATGGGATTAGATACAGGGCTGAGCAGACAGTATCGCACATGATGGGATTAGATACAGGGCTGAGCAGAAAGTATCGCACATGATGGGATTAGATACAGTGCTCAGCAGACAGTATCGCACATGGTGGGATTAGATACAGGGCTCAGCAGACAGTATCACACGTGATGGTATTAGATACAGGGTTGAGCAGAAAGTATCGCACATGATGGGATTAGATATAGTGCTCAGCAGACAGTATCGCACATGGGATTAGATACAGGGCTCATCAGACAGTATCACACATGATGGGATTAGATACAGGGTTGAGCCTAAAGTATCGCACATGATGGGATTAGATACAGGGCTCAGCAGACAGTATTGCACATGGTGGGATTAGATACAGGGCTGAGCAGACAGTATCGGACATGATGGGATTAGATACAGGGCTCAGCAGAAAGTATCGCACATGATGGGATTAGATACAGTGCTCAGCAGACAGTATCGCACATGATGTGATTAGATACATGGCTCAGCAGACAGTATCACACATGATGGGACTAGATACAGGGCTCAGCAGACAGTATTGCACATGGTGGGATTAGATACAGGGCTGAGCAGACAGTATCGGACATGATGGGATTAGATACAGGGCTCAGCAGAAAGTATCGCACATGATGGGATTAGATACAGACAGTATCGCACATGATGTGATTAGATACAGGGCTCAGCAGACAGTATCGCACATGGTGGGATTAGATACAGGGCTCAGCAGACTATCACACATGATGGAATTAGATACAGGGCTCAGCAGACAGTATTGCACATGGTGGGATTAGATACAGGGCTGAGCAGACAGTATCGGACATGATGGGATTAGATACAGGGCTCAGCAGAAAGTATCGCACATGATGGGATTAGATACAGTGCTCAGCAGACAGTATCGCACATGATGTGATTAGATACAGGGCTCAGCAGACAGTATCACACATGGTGGGATTAGATACAGGGCTCAGCAGACTGTATCACACATGATGGGATTAGATACAGGGCTGAGCAGAAAGTATCACATATGATGGGATTAGATACAGGACTCAGCAGACAGTATTGCACATGGTGGGATTAGATACAGAGCTGAGCAGACCGTATCGCACATGATGGGATTAGATACAGGACTCAGTAGACAGTATCACACATGATGGGATTAGATACAGTGCTCAGCAGACAGTATTGCACATGATGGGATTAGATACAGGACTCAGCAGACAGTATCGCACATGGTGGGATTAGATACAGGGCTCAGCCGACAGTATCGCACATGATGGGATTAGATACAGGACTCAGCCGACAGTATCACACATGGTGGGATTAGATACAGGACTCAGCAGACAGTATCGCACATGGTGGGATTAGATACAGGGCTCAACCGACAGTATCTCACATGATGGGATTAGATACAGGGCTGAGCAGAAAGTATCGCACATGATGGGATTAGATACAGGGCTGAGCAGACAATATCGCACATGATGGGATTAGATACAGGGCTGAGCAGAAAGTATCGCACATGATGGGATTAGATACAGTGCTCAGCAGACAGTATCGCACATGGTGGGATTAGATACAGGGCTCAGCAGACAGTATCACACGTGATGGTATTAGATACAGGGTTGAGCAGAAAGTATCGCACATGATGGGATTAGATACAGTGCTCAGCAGACAGTATCGCACATGGGATTAGATACAGGGCTCATCTGACAGTATCACACATGATGGGATTAGATACAGGGTTGAGCCGAAAGTATCGCACATGATGGGATTAGATACAGGGCTCAGCAGACAGTATCGCACATGGTGGGATTAGATACAGGGCTCAGCAGACAGTATCACACATGATGGGATTAGATACAGGGCTGAGCAGAAAGTATCGCACATGATGGGATTAGATGCAGTGCTCAGCAGACAGTATCGCACATGGTGGGATTAGATACAGGGCTCAGCAGACCGTATCACACATGATGGGATTAGATACAGGGTTGAGCAGAAAGTATAGCACATGATGAAATTAGATACAGGGCTCAGCAGACAGTATTGCACATGGTGGGATTAGATAGAGGGCTGAGCAGACAGTATCGGACATGATGGGATTAGATACAGGGCTCAGCAGAAAGTATCGCACATGATGGGATTAGATACAGTGCTCAGCAGACAGTATCGCACATGATGTGATTAGATACAGGGCTCAGCAGACAGTATCGTACATGGTGGGATTAGATACAGGGCTCAGCAGACTGTATCACACATGATGGGATCAGATACAGGGCTGAGCAGAAAGTATCGCATATGATGGGATTAGATACAGGACTCAGCAGACAGTATTGCACATGGTGGGATTAGATACAGAGCTGAGCAGACCGTATCGCACATGATGGGATTAGATACAGGACTCAGTAGACAGTATCACACATGATGGGATTAGATACAGTGCTTAGCAGACAGTATTGCACATGATGGGATTAGATACAGGACTCAGCAGACAGTATCGCACATGGTGGGATTAGATACAGGGCTCAGCCGACAGTATCGCACATGATGGGATTAGATACAGGACTCAGCTGACAGTATCACACATGGTGGGATTAGATACAGGACTCAGCAGACAGTATCGCACATGGTGGGATTAGATACAGGGCTCAACCGACAGTATCTCACATGATGGGATTAGATACAGGGCTGAGCAGAAAGTATCGCACATGATGGGATTAGATACAGGGCTCAGAAGACAGTATCACGCATGATGGGATTAGATACAGGGCTGAGCAGACAGTATCGCACATGATGGGATTAGATACAGGGCTGAGCAGAAAGTATCGCACATGATGGGATTAGATACAGTGCTCAGCAGACAGTATCGCACATGGTGGGATTAGATACAGGGCTCAGCAGACAGTATCACACGTGATGGTATTAGATACAGGGTTGAGCAGAAAGTATCGCACATGATGGGATTAGATACAGTGCTCAGAAGACAGTATCGCACATGGGATTAGATACAGGGCTCAGCAGACAGTATCACACATGATGGGATTAGATACAGGGTTGAGCAGAAAGTATCGCACATGATGGGATTAGATACAGGGCTCAGCAGACAGTATCGCACATGGTGGGATTAGATACAGGGCTCAGCAGACAGTATCACACATGATGGGATTAGATACAGGGCTGAGCAGAAAGTATCGCACATGATGGGATTAGATGCAGTGCTCAGCAGACAGTATCGCACATGGTGGGATTAGATACAGGGCTCAGCAGACAGTATCACACATGATGGGATTAGATACAGGGTTGAGCAGAAAGTATAGCACATGATGAAATTAGATACAGTGCTCAGCAGACAGTATTGCACATGAACATAATTTACCTGCTCCTGCCGCCGCCTCCGCTGGTCTACCAAAGTTCTTACCGCCTACGCTCCTCTTCCATGGGCCTTCACCTCGTTGAACTGAACATATGACCGGAAGCCGCGGCCGGAAGTCGTCATCTGACTGTCCGGCAGCGGCTTCCGGTCCACATGAAAATGGAGCCCGATTTCGCTCTGTGAACGATCTTCGTTTTGGTCTGTGTGGGAGCGGCGCATGCGCCGTTCCCACACAGACGGCGTACGCTTCAGAGAATTTAACGGCTCCCGTTCGCATTCTCTATGGGGTTGTATGTGCCGTATTCCATCTCTGTATGTGTCGTTAATCGACACATACAGAGATGGAAAAAAAAATGGTAGCCCCAATAGAGAAGTAAAAGTAAGAACAAAGTAAAAAGTAGAACATGAGAACACAAATAAATAAAATTTATGTTAATATCATATTAAAAGCAATATGATAAAAAAAAATCATGACACCTTCCCTTTAAAGATAAGTATTAAAAAAATGTAACCCCCCTCGCCACTACAGCCAGTTTTAACCATTCTGACAGAGCCTCATTTTTCAAATCTGACATGTGTCACTTTATATGGTACTAACTGTGGAATGCTTCTACTTATCCAAGCAATTCTGATTTGTCATGACACATTGTATTTTATGTTAGTGGTAAAATTTGGTTGATACATTCAGTTTTTGTTTTTAAAAAACATAAAAATGTAAGAGAAAATTTGTAAAAATTAGCATATCCCATATGTGGCCCTAGTGTGTTACTTGACTGCATCACAGACCTCAGAAATGAAGGAGCGTATTCTAGATTTTGGGACCTCCAACAGCAATATCCTATATGTGGTCATAAACTGCTGCTTGGGCATATACGACAGGGCTCTGGAGGGAATCAGTGCCATTTAACTTTTGGAGCGCAGATTTTGCTGGAATGGTTTGCAGACGCCATGAACCATTTGCAGAGCCCCTGAGGTACCCCATTTTAAAAACGACACCCCTTTAAGGCATTCATCTAGGAGTGCAGTGAGCATGTTTACCCCAAAGGTTTAAATTAGTGTACGGTGGATGTTGCAGAGTGAAAATGGCAATTTTTCCATAGATATGCTATTGCAGTGCCCAATATGTGGTGCCCAGATTGTACCATTGTGAAAAGACAGATCTCTGATTATTATGCTGTTTAACCCCTTAACCCCTTCCCCCTGCTTGCATTCTGGGCCCTAATGTCCAAGCCATTTTTTACATTTTTCCATTGTCACATTCGAAGAGCTGTAACTTTTTTATTTTTGCGTCGGCATAGCTGTATAAGGTCTTGTTTTTTGCGGGACGACTTGCAGTTTTTATTGGTACCATTTGAGAGTAGATGCGACTTTTTGATCACTTTTTATCACATTTTTTTTAAGTCAGGATTAACAGAAAACAGCAATTTTTCCATTGTTTTTTATTTTATTTTTTACGGCGTTCACAGTGCGGGTTAAATAATGTAACAGCTTTATAGTCGGGGTCGTTACGGACGCGGCGATACCAAATATGTGTAACTTTTTTGCTTTATTGTAGTTTTTTTTAATAGTAAAGCATTTTGTAAGGGGAAAAGCTGGGTTTTTCATTTTTTTTGTTTCACTTTTTTTTTTTTTTATTAACTTTATTAAACTTTTTAACTTTTTTACTAGTCCCACTAGGGGACTTCACTATCCTCCGATCGCTATTATAATACACTGCAATACTTTTGTATTGCAGTGTATTACTGCCTGTCCGTTTAAAACGGACAGGCATCTGCTAGGTCATGCCTGCGGCATGATCTGGCAGGCATTCGCTCCAGGCAGACCTGGGGGTCTTTATTAGACCCCCGGCTGCCATAGAAGACACAGACACTCGGCGATTTTATCGCCGGGTGTCGGTGGGAGAGAGGGAGCTCCCTCCCTCTCTCCAAAACCACTCAGATGCGGTGCTCGCTATTGCGCACCGCATCTGAAGGGTTAAACGGGTGAGATCGATACTAATATCGATCTCACCCGGCAGAGCAGGGACGCCCCCAGCCCTCAGCTGCCTCTGGCAGCTGAGAGCAGGGAGATTTCACGGCTCCCTGCTCTGTTTACTTTATTCTACAGCAGCGACGTAGAATAGCGGCGCTCTAGAATAAAGCCCACTAATGACCGCCGTAAAAAGACGTATCGGCGGTCATTAAGGGGTTAAGGACGCAGCCTTGTTTTGGCCTTAAAGGAACAGTGTCACCCAAAAAATTTAATATGTTAAAGATGTTAGTGCTTTATTAAAAACGTTTGGATTAATTTGTGTGTTTGTGTGTTACTTTTTTTTATTTTTACACTTTTTCATGTCTATGGGGGCTGCCATTTTTTTTTCCATTTCTGTATGTGTTGAGTAACGACACATACAGACATGGAATACGGCAGCTCAAGTCCCATAGGGACTGCGAACGGGGCCCGTTCCATCCACTATCGTGTACGCCGCTGTGTGGGAATGGCGCATGCGCCACTCCCACACAGTTCAATTTGAAATGCGCTCCGTCCGGCGCCATTTTCCTGGGGACCGGAAGTCGCGGCCGGACAGTAAGATTACGACTTCCGGTCGCGGCTTCCGGACTTGTGCACATGGAGCAGCGGCAGCAGACGGAGCGGATGGACCGGAGGGAGCGGCGGCGACTGGAGAAGGTAAGTTATTTCTATGTATGTTCGTGTTTCAGTGTGTGTTTACTACTGTATGTAAACCTACTACACTGTGTGTTAGCTCAAAAAATGGCGACACACAGTGTAGGAGGTTAGACCGTTCAAACCCCTCGTTTCTCCCGGCACTAGCCAGGATAAAGGAGGGGGGGATTCTGAGAGCTCACTAGAGCGAGGGATTTTTACCCAATTTTGCAGCATAAAGCAATGTGGTTGCTTTACCACATGCAATGCTGCAATTTTGGGAATGGCTCCGTCTAGTGACCAGTGCTGGGAAATATTATAAATTGAATCCAATTTATAATATTTCCTGACTCGTGAAAAAAAAAAAAAAATTAGAACAATGTTTAATCACCTACACACTAATTGTTTAACTAAAAAAAAAAAACATGTTTTGCTGGCAACACATTCCCTTTAAGGCTCAGAGACCATTTTTTAAATCTGACATATTTCACTTTATGTGGTAATCACGTCGGAATGCTTAAACATATCCAAGCGATTCTGAGATTGTTTTCTCGTGACACATTGGGCTTTATGTTCGTGGTAAAATTTGGACGATATATTAAGTGTTTATTGGTGAAAAATTGCAAAATTTAGAGAAAATTTATAAAAAATAGAATTTTTCAAAATTTAAATGCATCTGCTTGTAAAACAGACGGTTATACCACCCAAAATAGTTACTAGCTCACATTTCCCATATCTCTACTTTAGATTGGCATAGTTTTTTGAACATTCTTTTATTTTTCTTGGACGTTACAAGGCTTAGAACATAAACAGCAATTTCTCATATTTTTAAGAAAATTTCAAAAGCCTTTTTTTTAAGGTACCTGTTCAGTTCTGAAGTGGCTTTGAGGGGCCTATGAATTAGAAACCCCCATAAAACACCCCATTTTGAAAACTAGACCCCTCAAAGTATTCAAAACAGCATTTAGAAAGTTTATTCAACCCTACAGGCATTTCACAGAAATGAAAGAAAAGTAGAGGTGAAATTTGCAAATTTGCAAATTTTTTTTCTGTAACACAGAAGGTTTTACCAGAGAAACACTACTAAATACAGTGAAGGAAATAAGTATTTGATCCCTTGCTGATTTTGTAAGTTTGCCCACTGTCAAAGACATGAACAGTCTAGAATTTTTAGGCTAGGTTAATTTTACCAGTGAGAGATAGATTATATATAAAAAAAAGAAAATCACATTGTCAAAATTATATATATTTATTTGCATTGTGCACAGAGAAATAAGTATTTGATCCCTTTGGCAAACAAGACTTAATACTTGGTGGCAAAACCCTTGTTGGCAAGCACAGCAGTCAGACGTTTTTTTGTAGTTGATGATGAGGTTTGCACACATGTTAGATGGAATTTTGGCCCACTCCTCTTTGCAGATCATCTGTAAATCATTAAGATTTCGAGGCTGTCGTTTGGCAACTCGGATCTTCAGCTCCCTCCATAAGTTTTCGATGGGATTAAGGTCTGGAGACTGGCTAGGCCACTCCATGACCTTAATGTGCTTCTTTTTGAGCCACTCCTTTGTTGCCTTGGCTGTATGTTTTGGGTCATTGTCGTGCTGGAAGACCCAGCCACGAGCCATTTTTAATGTCCTGGTGGAGGGAAGGAGGTTGTCACTCAGGATTTGACGGTACATGGCTCCATCCATTCTCCCATTGAGGCGGTGAAGTAGTCCTGTGCCCTTAGCAGAGAAACACCTCCAAAACATAATGTTTCCACCTCCATGCTTGACAGTGGGGACGGTGTTCTTTGGGTCATAGGCAGCATTTCTCTTCCTCCAAACACGGCGAGTTGAGTTAATGCCAAAGAGATACATTTTAGTCTCATCTGACCACAGCACCTTCTCCCAATCATTCTCAGAATCATCCAGATGTTCATTTGCAAACTTCAGACAGGCCTGTACATGTGCCTTCTTGAGCAGGGGGACCTTTCGGGCACTGCAGGATTTTAATCCATTACGGCGTAATGTGTTACCAATGGTTTTCTTGGTGACTGGTCCCAGCTGCCTTGAGATCATTAACAAGTTCCCCCCGTGTAGTTTTCGGCTGAGCTCTCACCTTCCTCAGGATCAAGGATACCCCACGAGGTGAGATTTTGCATGGAGCCCCAGATCGATGTCGATTGACAGTCATGTTGTATGTCTTTCATTTTCTTACTATTGCACCAACAGTTGTCTCCTTCTCACCTAGCGTCTTACTTATGGTTTTGTAGCCCATTCCAGCCTTGTGCAGGTCTATGATCTTGTCCCTGACATCCTTAGAAAGCTCTTTGGTCTTGCCCATGTTGTAGAGGTTAGAGTCAGACTGATTAATTGAGTCTGTGGACAGGAGTCTTTTATACAGGTGACCATTTAAGACAGCTGTCTTTAATGCAGGCAACAAGTTGATTTGGAGCGAGTAACTGGTCTAGAGGAGGCTGAACTCTTAATGGTTGGTAGGGGATCAAATACTTATTTATCTGTGCACAATGCAAATAAATATATATAATTTTGACTATGTGATTTTCTGTTTTTTTTTTTTTATATAATCTATCTCTCACTGTTAAAATTAACCTAGCCTAAAAATTCTAGACTGTTCATGACTTTGACAGTGGGCAAACTTACAAAATCAGCAAGGGATCAAATACTTATTTCCTTCACTGTATGTATAGAAGAGGCTGGACGGCAGCACGGAGGGCTTAAGGGGAAGCCTCCATGACTGCCATAGGAGGGAAGAGAACCAATAGGGGATGAGGTAGTTGGGAGAGGGGAGGGGACGGGGGGGAGTTGTCTGTTCTTCCCGCTGTTTCGGCATTGAGCCGGAAGCAGCGGGAGGAACAACAGGTAGTTAGCTGAGCTCCCACTGTTAGTTTTCTTACCTCCCGTGGCAGTGTTAGAATGGCTTCCCCGGCCGCATTGCTTGAGCAGCTGCAGGCTGCAGCGGCGTTTCATGATCCGGGCTGGTTGGAGGAAACAGTTGCAGGGCTGGCCCGGATCCCTCAGGCAGGCCCGTCGCGCTCTTTGTCGGCATCCGGCAGGGAGGCGCCCCCTTCCCCCACTCTTTTAACGGACGGTAATGTCATCACAGCAGGGGGAGAGATAATCCCCGCGGCCCCTGCTATAATAAAGCAGGTGGCGTCGTCGGGAGCGGTGGCTCAGGCCAGGTCACCACGCCGCTCTCGGCGGTCCCGTCCACCAGAGCGTTTGAGCCCAGACATGGCCCCGCGGGCTCGGCGTCGCAGGGGGAGCCCTTCTAAGGACGCTGCAGGCCAGCTTGTGGGGATGGGCGCCTCTTCCCAGGGCCTGCGTCCTGGCAGGAATCCCCAGCCGCGACGGGGCTTGGCGGCTAACAGGGAGCCGCAGGCCGGGCTCCCGATTACACCCCCGCCTTCAGCCACAGTATGCAGGGTGCAATCCACGGCCGCCCCGCATGGTGATGTACCGGCCAGGGGGCAGGCTGCTTCGAGATCATCGGGGTTGGACGACAAGATCAACGCCGACGTCGAGGCAACAAGTTCGGTCGGAGGTTTGGATCCCTACAGTCGGGCGGCAGGTGGCCGGCCCTTCGGTCAGCATGTCGGGGTCTCCATGTCGTAGATGTCGGTGTGAGAACCAGTCAGCAACAAGAGAAGATTTGGAAGATGGAGAGCTGGATGAGACGCAGCGCGGTCAGGATTGTCCGGCTGGCGGGAATACAGCGCCTGGGCAGCCCGGTGAGTGTGTAACTCCAACGTTACCGTATCCAGCAATTTTCATGTCGGGTTGTGAGGGGGTGTTAGCAAGCGCGGAAGTTGCGGCTGTTGATAGTGGTGTAGTCGGGCGCGATGGCTTAGCTGATTTGGTGGGCTGTTTGCGCGAGTTAGTGGGGCGTTTAGATAGGGCAGCGGCCCCTGTAGTTCCTGTAGTGTCCCCGGCGGTGGTATGGGAAGGTCAGCGTGATGTATTGCCGCGGTCCGTGGGTAGTAATGTTGCGGGGGTGTCAAGAGAAGCGGTAGCGGTGTCGGTTCAAACTGAGGCGCAGAAGGATGGGGTTAGAATTAGGCTTGATGATCGCGCACGGGGGGAGGTGTATTTCTGTTTTGAAGGTCCGTTAGGTGCTCATTTGAAGCAGGAAGTGAGGGATCGTATTTGGAATGATGAATATGTGGAGATATTTTCTCTTCTGCCGCTTGCAAAGTTCAATTTGGATAAAAGCAAGCGGGACGAGAGTAAAAAAGAGGAGGAGGAACGCCGGCGGTATAGGCTTATTCCGCAGACGTTCGTGAACTGGTCGCAAGCTTTCGCTATTCTGGCGAGCGTGATCGGGGAGAAGGCGCCGGAAAACTGCTCGGCGTTGTTCTGTTATTTCGATGCTATTGGAGAGGCGTATAGGGCGTATGGTGGGCAGGCGTGGTTGAGGTATGATGAGCAATTTCGGCAGCGAAAAGCGGTTCGGCCGGCGATCCGGTGGGATCAAAAAGATATTGCGCTGTGGTTAAGGGTTACGGCCCCAGTTAAGCAGCCCTTTCCCGGGAGCGTTGGCCAAGGAGGTCAGTCGGGTCAGTCCGGACAGGGTTCAGCTTCAAAGCTGGGTTTCTGCTGGCAGTTCAATGAGGGCCAGTGTAAGTTCGGGGCCGCATGCAAATTTAAACATGTCTGTTCGGAGTGTAACGGGTCCTCTCATGGGGCCGCAAAATGTATGCGAAAAGGGAAACGGTCAGGTCCTCATTCATCCTCCGCTGGTCAAGGGTCGGTCCCCAGTGAGGGTGGAAAGAATGGCATTGTATCTAGCTGAATATCCGGATAGGGCTGCGGCCAAGTTAATTTGGGAGGGGTTTTCGTTTGGTTTTGTTATTCCCCCTCCTCCGTATGAGGTGCCGGTTACGCGGCGTAATCTTAAATCGGCTTATTTGCACTCGTCGGTGGTTTCAGAAAAATTGTTGAAAGAAGTTTCGTTGGGGCGCATGGCCGGTCCTTTTGTCGAGCCTCCGGTTGGGGATTTGGTTGTATCCCCCTTGGGAATCGTGCCGAAACGGGAGCCAAATAAATTCCGTTTGATTCACCATTTGTCGTTTCCCAGGGGAGCATCGGTTAATGAGGGGATTGATCATGATTTATGCTCGGTGGTGTACACGTCATTTGACAGAGCGGTGGCGTTGGTGCGAGAGGCGGGACAAGGGGCGTTGCTGGCAAAAACAGACATTGAGGCGGCTTTTCGTTTGCTGCCTGTACATCCAGAAAGCCAACGGTTGTTGGGTTGCTTCTGGAACGGGGGGTTTTACGTCGACAGGTGTCTTCCAATGGGGTGTTCTCTTTCATGCGCATACTTTGAGGCGTTTAGTAGTTTCGTGGAATGGGTGACGAAGGGTGTAGCGGGGGTGGACTCGTTGATACACTATCTGGATGACTTTTTGTGTGTTGGCCCTGGCGGTTCTGCGGTGTGTGGTAACCTATTGTATTGCTTGCAGAAGGTTGCGGGGGATTTCGGGATTCCGTTGGCACCGGAAAAAACTGAGGGCCCAGTTTCCACCATCTGTTTTTTAGGGATCGCGATTGATTCAGTCGCTATGGAGTGCAGGCTGCCTGAGGATAAATTACGTCCATTGAGGCAGGAGGTGAGGCGGGCCTGCCAACTGAAAAAGATTACGTTGCGCGAACTCCAGTCGCTGCTGGGGAAGTTGAACTTTGCCTGTAGGATTATGCCAATGGGCAGGATTTTTAGTAGGCGCTTGGCGGCAGCGACGGCGGGTATCAGGGCTTCCCATCATTTTGTGAGGCTTGGTGGGGAACACAAGGCAGACCTGCAGGTATGGGATGAGTTCCTTGGGCAGTATAATGGTAGATCGTTGTGGATGTCCCCGGTGCAAGAAATGAGTGACGTGGAGTTGTTTACGGATGCGGCAGGGTCCGGGGGTTTTGGCGCGTATGCGGGGGGTCAATGGTGTGCGGGGAGCTGGCCGGACAGCTGGGTGAGCAGTGGGCTGACACGAAATCTGGCCCTGCTCGAGCTGTTTCCCATCGTGGTTGCAGCGACCATTTGGGGGGACAGGCTTAGGGATAAAAAGGTTCATTTTCATTGTGATAACATGGGAGTGGTGTTAGCAATTAACAACTTATCGGCATCATCTCCACCGGTGGTTCAGGTGCTGCGTCATCTAGTGTTGTTGTGCTTGTCGTTGAACGCATGGGTGGTGGCGGTGCATGTGCCAGGGGTGTCCAACTGTATTGCTGATGCTCTTTCTCGCTCACAGTGGGATCGCTTTCGTCAATTGGCACCGGGAGCGGATGCGTCCGGCTTGGCGTGCCCGGAACATCTCTGGGAGCTGGTTTCGGTCCCGTGGAAGGGTTGATTGAGCGGTCGCTGGCTAAGGCGACTTGGAACGCTTATGCGGCTTGTTGGCAGCAATGGGAGGAGTGGGTAAGAGTATTGGGCAACGTACGTACGGAGCAAGACAGGTTGGTGGCATTGTTGTATTGGTTGGGTGATGCTTGGGAGGCGGGGTTTTCGCTGGCTAAGGTAAATCGTTTCGTGGCAGGTCTGGCGTTCGGTCTCAAATTACGGGGTTTCCATGATGTATCCAAGCATTTTCTAGTGAAGCAGGCGTTGAAAGGATTGCGGAGAGGCAGGGCGGAAGCGGATCAGAGGCGACCGGTGTCTTTTGCCCTCCTTGGTTCACTGGGCGCATCGCTGGGGGCGGTTTACAAGTCACCTTATGAGGTAGAGTTGTTTAGGTTGGCTTTTTCCCTTGCGTTTTTTGGGGCGCTCCGAATAGGGGAGTTGGTCTCTCCTAGTAAGGCTAAGGCTGGGGGGTTGCGACAGGCGGATGTTGGTCTCTATCGGGATAGACTTGAGTTGTTGGTGCGGCGGTCTAAGACTGATCAGTTGGGTCGCGGTAAGCGGATAGTGTTGTTTGCTCTCCCTGGTTCAATGATGTGTCCGGTCGCTTGCATGGGTGCGTTCAGGCCGGGGGGAGGGGTGCCGGAGGCGCCATTGCTCCGTCATGAGAATGGCGCGTTTTTGTCTAAGTATCAATTTGATGCAATATTCAAAAAATGCTTGGCTGTGGTTGGGGTGGGGGACGGGTGCTACTCGTCTCACTCGTTCAGAATTGGCGCGGCTACGGAAGCTGGGCGTTGGGGATTGGATGATGAGGGCGTGCGGCGGATTGGCCGCTGGGAGTCCAATAGGTTTAGGTCTTACGTGCGCCCTCATTTGTTATAATTTGTATGTTGTTTCTGATGATATGTGAGTTTCTTGGCCTTTCTTTCAGATCATCGCCCATGTTTGGTCTGGCTGTTAGGACATTCTTTTGTGCACTGGGGGGCACTGCGGGCGGATGTGCGCACTGATGGCCGCCAGCTTCGCATTCCGCGTCAGGATGCGGTGTTACATTGGTTGGGATTTCGAGGTATGTTATGGAGCCGGGTATTGGCCGAGTTTCAAACATATGCTCGCCTGGATAGAGTCCCGGAGGTTTTGGTGTTACATGTTGGGGGGAATGATCTAGGGGTACGCCCCTTTCGTGAGCTAGTGCGGGATATAAAGCATGATTTGCTGTGTTTGTGGGCGTCTCATCCGTCCTTGATGATTGTTTGGTCGGACATAGTTCCGAGGAAGGCTTGGCGCCTGGCACGGTCGGTGGAAAGGGTCAACAAGGCCCGCATTAAGGTGAATCGGGCGGTGTTACGATTCGTTGCTAAGAATGGGGGCATTTGTGTTCGTCACAGGGATCTGGAGTCCGGGGTTGGGAACTATTGGCGTAGTGATGGGGTGCATGGCAGCTGGCGGGGGGAGTCCTTGAGGTTGGTCAGTACAAAATGGTGGGGGGGTCGCATCGGGGGTATGCGTCCCCCAAAACGGTTCATTTGAAGACTTCATAGGGTGTTACCCCTTTGAAGTGGTCTTCTGGTGGAAAGTATATCATTTGAAGACTTCATCGGGTGTTATCCCTTTGAAGTGGTCTTCTGGTGGTTGGAGCCATCTGCAGAGGTGAGCGGTGCTTCCGAGCTGGTTTACGGCTGGAGGTAAAGAGTTTGGTGGTGGTTTGCAGATGGCTAATTTAAAAAGGAAAAAGATTCGGTTTTAAAATGGCTTCAAGGACTTCCCCTGCTCTGTTAAAGTATTAAAATATGTTTATGGTTAATTCTGATTCTGACCCATGTTGGGTCATGTGAATTGGAAGTGGAGTTATCCGAATGTTTCGGATTAAATTGCATTTAAATAATGTAAATAAATAAACGGCTGCTGTGGCCAATTTCATATCCAACCTCGGTTGTCACGTGTCGTTATTGGGAGATGGGCAGGAAAAAGGGGAACAGGTTCATTAGGTAAAACATGGCATGACTCTACTTAGGCCAGTCATGTCCAGATTCTGCAGTTTTTAGAAATGTCCCACATGTGGCTCTAGTGTGCTCGTGGACTGAAACACAAGCCCCAGAAGCAAAGAAGCACCTAGTGCATTTTGAGGCCTCTTTATTATTAGAATATATTTTAGGCAGCATGCCAGGTTTGAAGAGGTGTTGAGGTGCCAAAACAGTAGGAATCCCCCAAAAGTGACCCCATTTCGGAAACTACACCCCTCAATGAATTCATTTATGGTTGTTGTTACCATTTTGACCCCACAGTTTTTACATAGCACGTATATGAATTGGGCTGTGAAATTAAAAAAATGTAATTTTTTCCAATAATATGCAATTTTTTATAAAAATTTCTTATTTTCACAGGGAACAAAATACCCCATTTTGTTGCCGAATTTGTCCTGAGTGCGGCAATACCCCATTTGTGGTGATAAACTTCCGTTTGGGTACATTGGAGGGCTCAGAAGGAAAGGAGCGCTATGTGTTTGTTGGAGTCCAGATTTTGCTGGATTGGTTATCGGGTGCCATGTCGCATTTGCAGAGCCCCAGAGATATCAAAGCAATGAAAACCCACCAGAGTGACCCCATTTCGGAAACTACACCCCTCAAGGAATTCATTTATGGTTGTTGTTACCATTTTGACCCCACAGTTTTTACACAGCACGTAGTTGAATTGGGCTGTGAAATATAAACAATGACATTTTTTTCCAATAAGATGTCATTTTTGATAAAAATTTCTTATTTTCACAGGGAACAAAATACCCCATTTTGTTGCCCGTTTTTGTCCTGAGTGCAGCAATACCCCATTTGTGGTGATAAACTGCCGTTTAGGCCGATGGGTGGCCTCAGAAGGGAAGGAGCGCTGTGTGTTCTTGGGAGTGCAGATTTTGCTGGATTGGTTTTCGGGTGCCATGTCGCATTTGCAGAGCCCCAGAGGTATCAAAGCAATGGAAGCCCACCAGAAGTGACCCGATTTTGGAAACTACACCCCTCAAGGAATTAATTGATGGGTAATGTGACCATTTAGACCCCATAGTTTCTTCACAGAACTTATTTGAATTGGGCTGGGAATTTAAAAAATATATATATTTTCCAATAATATGTAGTTTTAGCTAAAAATTTCTTATTTTCACAAGAAATAAAACACTCTATTTTGTTGCCCAATTTGTCCTGAGTGCGGCAATACCCCATTTGTGGTGATAAACTGCCGTTTGGGCCCATGGGAGGGCTCAGTAGGAAAGGATCACCATTTGGCCTACTGGGGATTTTCTGGTGCGAAGTCATGTATGCAGAAGCCCCTGAGGTACCAGTACAGTTGAAACCCCCAAGAAGTGACCCCGTTTTAAAAACTACACCCCTTAAGGCATTCATTTAGAGGTGTAGTGAGCATTTTGACCGGAGACATACACCCTATAAACTGTAATGTGTGTTCCCACAGGTATGGCAATACCCTACATGTGGCTGTTATCAGCTGCCTGGGCACGCAGCAGGGCTCAGAGGGGAAAGACGAGGGGGGATAAGCTGTGCCGTGTGCATCATGGTAAGTAAAACTGGGGTAGATTAAAAATCAAGGGATGTATGATACATTTTGAAGCACTCTTTCATACGGAGCCTTAGTTTTTCCAGACACGTGTCATATTGATATATTGTGTCCTTCCTTATCCCCCTCTTATAGCAGACTTTGTACCTCTTGACTTTTTCCCTTCTTGCCAGTTTGGGGAACTTCTCCTGGAAAGTGTTGCCCTAGTACGATGTGTGTGGCCTCGCTTCCAGAAGTACTCGGTGCCCCCCCTTCTTGGTCCCTAAAAAATTAGTTTCTTGATAACCACCTCTTGAAATTTCAGGAAAGTTCCCCTCTGGCCAGTACATCGACGTAGCACGTACACATTGTACAATGCCATCTGTATGCTGTGCACGGCCAGCTTCTTATACCACACCGCATGGCGCTGTAGGGCTTCAGGATTTGATCTGACAAGTCCACCCCTCCCATGTACCTATTGTAGTCCAGGATGCAGTCTGGTTTGGGGGTCTCTGTACTGGTACCTCGTACAGGTACATGGGTACTGGTGTGACATGTCTCTTGTCCTTGTACTTGACACACAATATGTTGCTGCTAGAATGTGCCCTGCTCTCACCCACTCTGAGTGTTTGCCCTGCAGAGTCTTAGGGAGGCCTCTCAGATTTCTTCTAGTGGTGCCGCATGCCGCAGGACTTCTGGAAGCGTGGCAGTTGAAGAGTGGGACGCTGGTATAAAAATTATCCAGGTAGAGGTTGTAACCCTTTTTCAGCAGTGGGTGCACCAAATCCCACACAATTTTTTAATTAACTCGCAGTAAGGGGGGGGGGGCATTCTGGGGGCTGAATACTGCTGTCCTTCCCTTCATATATCCTAAGTTTGTAGGTATACCCTGATGAACTCTCGCACAGCTTATACATCTTCACGCCATACCTTGCCCTCTTACCCGGCAGGTACTCGCGGAATTGAAGCCTCCCTTTAACATGTACCAAGGACTTATCAATAGAAATACATGTCTCGGTGGTGTATGCTTGGGAAAACCGGACACTGAAACGGTCTAATAGGGGTCTCCGTTTATACAAACGGTCAAAACTGGGGTCATCTTGGAGTGGGCAATGCTCATTAGGAGAAGCGAAGTATTGCCTCATTTTTATTTATTTTTAGGTTCCAGTTTAGTTCTGAAGTTGCTTTGAGGGGCCCATATATTAGACACCCCTATGAAACACCCCATTTTAGAAACTAGACCCCTCAAAGTATTCACAACAGCATTTAGAAAGTTTATGAACCCTTTAGGTGTTTCACAGGAATTTAGAGAAAAGTAGAGGTGAAATTTACATATTTATTATTGTCAGAAAATCCTTTTTATACAATTTTTTTTCTATACCACAAAAAGTTTTACCAGAGAAACGCAACTCAATATTTATTGCCCAGATTCTGCAGTCTTGAGAAATATCCCACATGTGGCCCTAGTGCGGTAATGGACTGAAGCACCGGCCTCCGAAGCAAAGGAGCACCTAGTGGATTTTGAAGCCTCTTTTTTATTAGGCACCATGTCCGGTTTGAAGAGGTCTTGTGATGTCAAAACAGTGGAAACCCCCCAAAAATGACCCCAATTTGGAAACTAGACCCCTTGAGGAATTCATTGTAGTTTTCTTGGGGTGCATGCGGCTTTTTGATCAGTTTTTATTCTATTTTTAGGTGGCGTGGTAACTAAAAAACAGCAATTCTACTATTCTTTTTTTTTTACAGCGTTCACCGTGCGCTATAAATGACATTCACTTTATTCTGCGGGGCGATACGATTACAGCGATACCAGATGTTTATAGTTTATTTTTATGTCTTATGGCGTTTGCACAATAAAATACGTTTTGTAAAAAATCATTTTCTTTTTGTGTTGCCTTATTCTAAGAGCCAGAACTTTTTTATTTTTCCATCAATAAAGCCGTGCGAGGACTTATTTTTTGCGTAACGAACTGTAGTTTCGATCAGTACCATTTTTAGGTACATGCGACTTTTTGATCTCTTTTTATTCCATTTTTTGGGAGGTGAAGTGACCAAACAATTGTGATTTTGGTACAGTTTATTATTTTCTTTTACGGCATTCACCGCGCGTGATAAATAACGAAATAATTTTGTAGTTCAGGCCGTTACGGATGCGGCAATACCAATTATGTATAGTTTATTTGTTTATTTATCTATTTTTATTAATAATAAAAGACTGATAAGGGAAAAAGTGGGACTTTTACTTTTATTACTTTTAAAACTTTTATTTTCTTATTTTTACACATCTTTTTTTAACTTATTTTTTACTTTATCCAACTAGGGGACTTGAGGGCAGGAGGCCCTGATTGCTCTTCTAATACACTGCACTACATGCGTAGTGCAGTGTATTAGAGCTGTCAGCTACTCACTGACAGCAAGCATAGTGGGTCCTGACTTTGTCAGGACCCACTAGGCTTCCGTCCATGGCATAGCCGGACGCCATTGTTTGGTGTCCTGTTGCCATAGATACAATCGCCAGCCGCTATCGTGTAGCAGGCCGGCGATGGTAGCTTAACCCCTAAAAAGCCGCGATCGCTATTGAACGCGGCTTTAAAGGGGTTAATCAGCGGGGACACAGCGATCGGTCCCCGCTGTAGGAGCTGTGGCAGCTGCTGTACGAGACAGCAGCTGTCACAGCTCCTGTATGTGTCGGGAGGACGGCCGAAATGGCCATTACTCCCGGGACGTACTATTAGGTCATGGAGCCCGAACTATACAGCTGCCATGACCTAATAGTACGTCCAGGAGCGGGAAGGGGTTAATAAACACCCTATATGTGTAATCTTTCGCCTGGACATTCAACAGGGCTCAGGATTGAAAGAGTACCATGCGCATTTGAGGCCTAATTTGTCGATTTACAAAGTATAGGTTCACAATTGCAGAGGCTCTGATGTGAAATAATAAAGGAAACCCCCAAGAAGTGACCCCATTTTTGGAACTACACCGCTAAAGTAATTTATCAAGGGGTGTAGTAAGCATTTAGACCCTACAGGTGTTTTTCAGAAATGTATGTGCAATTGCAATTTTTGCAATTTATCCCTAGATATGCCATTTCAGTGCGCAATATGATGTGCCCAGCTTGTGCCACTGGAGACAAATACTCCATAAATTGTTAAGTGGGTTCTCCCGGGTAGGCAACGCCATATCTGTGGCTGTAAACTACTGTTTGGGCACAGTGTAAGGCTTGGGTTTTGGAGCCCGGAATTTGCTTGTTAGTAGTTTTGTTTGGGGTTTTAAGGAATTTAAATTTATAATGTGGGAGCATATGTAAGCTCAGCGGGGTACATCAGGACATAATAAGAGGGTATAATAATGGGGTAAATAAAATGGATAATCTACAGATGTGTGTTACTCTGTGAAGCAATCCTTTATGCACAGGCCTATATCGCACTGATAACTGGTGTTCATTCTTATCCATGTTTTGGATCATTTACTTTGCACCTTTTTTGGGACCTGTCCTCCTTTGTAGTTTGAAAAGTTGCTTTTTTTAAACTTTTTTTTAGTCTCACTAGTGTACTTGAAAGCCTAAATCCCTGGTTGCTATTCTAATAAATTGCACACATTATGTAGCGCAATGTATTACAACTCTCAGTTTTACACTGATAGGAATCCTAATAGACTTCTGTACATGGCAGACCTAGAGGCCATTGTTAGGCTTCCGGTTGTCATGGCAACCACCGTCAGCCATGCTTTTGTGTCTTGGGGGTGCTGGTACGTTACAAACCACTTAGATGGCGTGGTCGCTATTGACCGTGACATCTAAGTGGTTATTTGTCTTGGATCAGAGCTAGCTAGCGTTGTATCGCTCCGATCCTGGCGGTTGACGGCAGAGTGCCAGCTGTAATATACTCAGCAACGGTGGATAGTGGGAAAGAGTTAAAAAGTTTGCAGATGATATTGACATTTTTAAATTATTATTATTTTGTTTGCCTTATGAATACAATTCTATCTCTAAAGACATTCGTCCTGGCGATCCTCTGATTGCCATGGGTCTGGTTTCTGGAATGCCTGGCGATCAGCTATTATGGCTGGGGAAAGTTCTGACTGGTCATACATTTCCTCTGCAACGGCTGTAATATTACAGGACAGTCATTCAAATGAATTTGCATGTCTGTAGTATTTTACTAAAAAAAACTAATTTGGAGATATACACATGCAATCTACTAAATGAGTAATACAATTTTCCTTTTTGTACTTGACAAAATTCCTGAGAATCTACTATCAAAACCCATTAATTAAAATCTATCTATCTATCTATCTATCTATCTATCTATCTATCTATCTATCTATCTATCTATCTATCTATCTATCTATCTATCTATCTATCTATCTATCGTTCGTAAATTAAATCCCTTCATATTCATATAAACAGCTGTTTGTATCCGTACTAGTGTTATTAAAAGCTCATTATCTCATTAGGTTTGTGGATTGCCCCTCGGTTCTCTGCCTGCAAGGCCTTTAGTAAACATCTCCAGTGTTTTGACAACTGGCCTAACAGTTTCTGTTTTGTCTAAAATGGAATGGCACATGTGACGGCTGGGAACATTAGCATACAAAAAATGTAAAAAGAGAGGAAAAAAAGGGAATTGAAGGGAATTTTGTATCTTTACTAATAGGTATTGTCTTTATGTATTGAAGTCACAGTATATTGTCTCCTAGAGAATATTGATTGGAAATGGTCTTGAATCGTACCTTATGTTAGACAACAATTCACGTCTGTATTTTAAGAAGTGATAGGAGACGGACCATGCCAAAGAAGTGTTAAACTGGCCGTACATTAGGGATTTCAGACAGCCTATTTCTGAATCTTGTCCATCATGGTTGGTCTGCGAAGATTGTCGTTCTCAACAACAGCGCCATAAGTTACAGCGACAAATTTGCAATCGATCTCTGTTCTTGGTCTTTGACAACAGCTGACCAAGACTAGGCTTCTATTGATGGGGTGCACATCTGTCACTTGGCACAAACAACTTTCCAAGTATTAACTGCACCCGACAATGTCTTCGGCATTTCACACGGTCTTGTCTCACGAAAAAAAGGCAAAGGATTGTAATAAGTGGTAAAAATCTATTGTATTTTGTACAGCAAAAATGACTAGTGCACGGCTAGCTTTAGTTGGGCTTATACAATGTACCACTTGCTTCAGTACAAAAAATAACTTAAAGTTAAAAAAGCAAAAATGAAATAAAGAACAAATTACAGAATAAAAATGAAATAATAAAAGAATATAATATATAATAAAAATACCTACAGAACAGAGATCAAAAATTGTAAAATGGAAAAATATTTAAAATATTAAAGGGGTTGTCTTATGAAGACAACCCCTTTACTTTCCTTATTCCCTACTATGGACATCAGAGGGGATCCCCTCTATGAGCCAGAGTAAAGAGCAACTTGCAAAGAGCATAATCGGCCATTCATTTGAATTCCCGGCATGTAATACTACATTTCCACAAGAGTGGCCGCTACAGGAGAAATGTATGGCTGACTTCAGCTTCCCCCGTAATAACAACTGATCGTCAAGTGGAATTCAATTTAAAATGTGGTTATCTACATGGGACAACCTCCATAATGAATAATAATACCTTCTATATTTTACATACCGTATTTTTCGGACTATAAAAAGCACCTGACCATAAGACGCACCCAGGTTTTAGTCAACAGAAAATAGGGAAAAAATGATTTGTTAAAAAATTATTTATTCTGTTTCACGACATTCTGAGAGCCAAATTTTGGCTTATTTTTTGTGGGACGAGCTGTAGTTTTATTGGCACCATTTTTTGGTACATACAATTTTTTTTATTTCATATTTTAAGCATTAAGGTGACCAAAAAACTATTTTGATGTTTTACATTTTTAAACTTACCATGCGAGTTAAATAAAGGTATATTGCAATAGATCAGACTTTTACGGACACAGCTAGACCAAATTATTTTATTTTTTTACATTGTGCTTGGGGAAAAATGAGATAAGTTATTTTTTTTGGAACTTTTAATATTATTATTTTTTTTACACTCCTGAAAACTTATCTAACATTTTTTTTTTTTTACATATCTTATTAGTTCCCCTAGGGGACTGGAACCAGCGGACAGTTGCTTACATGTGGAGTTATTGAAACAGCGTAACTACGCTGTTTCCCTAACTCCCATAGTAGTGAATGGCAGTTACGGAAGCATGCAAGCTACTGTTCAGTTCTATGGGAGTTAAGGAAACAGCGTAGCTCAGTGAGTTATGCTGTTTCAGTAACTCCACATGTAATCAAGTGGCCGGGACAGCACAGAAAGCTAGAACTGGGTTTAGGGGGCCCCGTTCTAGAGATAGGTGCGGGTCCCAGAGGTGGATATCCTCTGGATATGTCATAAATGTCCTTCATAGAAAAACCCCTATAAATTCTGCGGTCGCTATTGACCACTGCATTTAACTAGTTAAAGGGGTTTGCCATAAAACCCATTTATCCCCTATCCACAGGATAGGGGCTACATGTGAGATCGCTGGGGGTCCGACCGCTGGGACCCCCAGCGATAAGGAGAACAGGGGACCGAAAGTCACCCAAAGCGCTACATGAGAAGCCTGGACTTCCAGGTTCTGTGTCCGGCTTATCTGTCCTGCAGCTCCATAGAGATCAATGGAGAGCCGCTCGCGCATGCGCAGAAGAATCCCATTGATCTCTATGAAGCTGCCGGACACAGAACGCAGAAGTCAGAGGTTCTCATGCAGCGCTCCTGGTAACTTTCGGTCCCCGTTCTCCTTAGCGATCACAAATGTATCCCCTATCCTGTGGATAGGGGATACATGTGTTTTATGGCACAACCCCTTTAAACTGCCAGGAACAGCGAAATTGCTGTTCCTGCCCGTTAGAGCAGCGTGTCAGAAGCTGACTCCTGCAGGGTATGGAGTGGGCTCAGCGTGGGAGCCCGCTCCATACATCACCCCCCTCCAGCTCCATGATGTGCCGGCACGTCATGGGTTGGGAAGGGGTTAAGTAATAACGCGGTCATGGGGCCCGGCGATGCCGGGTCCCTTGACTGCGGACTATAAGACGCAGGGACTTTTTAGCAAGATTTATTCTTGCTAAAAACTGCGTCTTATAGTCCGAAGAATACGGTATATTGTTTCAAATATTATATATATATATATATATATATATATACACACATTTTTATACATATTTATATGCTCCTAAAGTTACAATATCCATGCATGAAGTTTGATATCAATCGAGGCTGTTAAAAGAAATGAATAACATTGTTTAAAGGGGTTTTCCAAGCATTAAAGCAAATTGGCAGTAACCTGGAAATCACTGGCTGCAGCGGTGACGTTACAAGGCCAATACGTCACCGGGCAGTAACTGGCTATCGCAGTCACGTGTCAAGACAAATAATCAGTTTTGTAAATGAAGACCGGCAGGGGGCTGCTGAACCATTGGTGTCAGAGTGTCAGGGGATTTGCAAGGTGAGAAAATCATTGCTTGGCATTTTTTAAAGCCTGGAACATCCCTTTAAATCAATGTGGACAAAATTTGTATTCAAATGAATGCAAAAAAAAAAAACTGCTGAATTATAATAAAAATATTAAAGGCATTTTAAAACTCATTATTGGACTCTTTAGGCTTATACTGGCCATGGACATAATACAAATAATTGTTGGCAGGTCACACAATTTTTGAAGGAAACAAGGACTTTACCTGTGTGAGCCCATAAGACTACTGATGCCATAGGTATCTGGGCCTCCCTCTATAGACATACAGAGGCCGAGCTGAGCCTGTTAATACGGGAGTCGGGGGACGATATTCCCCTCACAGAAGTGTTCTAAAGAAGGAAAAAATAACCTTGTGATAACAGGCTTAGTGGCCATCAGATGGTCAAACGTTATCATTATTTAGAACATATTATTAGTTGCAAATCCCAAATGAGCTGATAAATTGCTGCTACTGTATGTCAACAACTTAATTCGTTTCAATCTATGCATCAATAATCAACAGTACAAGGATAAAGCCGGCCATACACTGACGTTTAGGATCTAGGATCGGCCGTAATGTGTCCGATCAATCGTACGTTGGAGTGCGAATGATCTGACCATCAATATGCCAGGCTAAACTGGCAGATCAGGTGCACATTTTAAAAAAAAAGTATATTACAAAAGGATGTGCTTCCGCAAAGTGTTAAATAATTGGCTGCCATTAGATGATCATGCCTAGTTTCAGTTGGTACCGGCCGAAAAAATCCAACAACACAGATCACTTTTTTGGAGTGTTGACGTCGGCCATTCATTCGCAAATAATTTTAACTCAATGGTCGGTCAAAATCATCCATTTTGGCCAACTTTCATCTTATGCGTATGGCCAGCTTAAAAGGGCTTTTCCAGAATCCAAAGGATACGTTATAATTTTCTGATTGATGAGGTCCCCACTGCTCGGATCCCCACCAATCGTGAGAACAGGTTTCCCGAGCCCCCAGATCCTCTGCATTGCACCCCCCGCAGTGAGGAGGAGATTCAATGGTGCGGTGGTCTAGCATGCACCCACCGCATCATTCATTGTCTATGAGAAGGATGGAAACAGCTGAGCGCTATACTGAGCGCTGTTTCGGTCATTCCCGTAGACATTCATTGTCCTCCTCACTGCGGTTGAGCAGTGAGGAGGAACAGGGGTTCGTGACCCTCGTTCTCACGCTCCGTGGGGGTCCCTAGCAATCCAACAATACTCCCCTATTCTGTGGAAAGGTGATAATTTATGATTGTTGGCAAACTCCTTTAAAGGGAATGTGTTGCCAGAAAAACATGTTTTTTTTTTAAAAATTAAACATTTAGTGTGTGGGTGATTAAACATTGTTCAAATTTTTTTTATTTTTTTCACGAGTCAGGAAATATTATAAATTAATTCTAATTTATAATACTACCCATTTTTGGTCACTAGATGGAGCTCTTCCCAAAATTGCAGCTTTGCAAAATTGGGTAAAAAGCCCTCGCTCTAGTGAGCTCTCAGCATCCCCCCCTCCTTTATCCTGGCTAGTGCCGGGATAAACGAGGGGTTTGAACGGTGTAACCTCCTACACTGTGTGTCGCCATTTTTTGAGCTAACACACAGTGTAGTAGGTTTACATACAGTAGTAAACACACACAAACACGAACATACATTGAAATCTCTTACCTGCTCCTGCCGCCGCGGCTCCCTCCGGCCCGTCCGCTCCGTTTGCTGCCGCTGGTCCAAGTGCACAAATCCGGAAGCCGCGACCGGAAGTAGTAATATTACTGTCCGGCCGCGACTTCCGGTCCACAGGAAAATGGCGCCGGACGGTGCCAATTTCGAATTGGACTGTGTGGGAGCGGCGCATGCGCAGTTCCCACGCAGACGCCGTACACTGAAGTCAATGGGACAGGAGCCGTTCGCAGTCCCTATGGGACTGTGGCTGCCGTATTCCATGTCTGTTTGTGTCGTTAATCGACACAGACAGAAATGGAACAAAAAATGGCAGCCCCCATAGGGAAGAAAAAGTGTAAAAATAAGAAAAAGTAAAACACAAACACACAAATGAATATAAACGTTTTTAATAAAGCACTAACATCTTTAACATATAAAAAAATAATTTGTGATGACACTGTTCCTTTAAGCTAGATACATCAACAGGCAAGTTCTAAGTAGAACAGTATAATAGCACAACACAACTACATATCACCTGGTCCTATCATGATTTTTTTTCTAATTAAGTAGATCATTACCAAAGATAATGGAAAATTAAATTCAAAGGTGACTATGGAGTTAATAGAGATCTGGACAGTCATTCTGAAGGTCACCTGATTTGGCCAAGAACATGAACATCAACTTGGGTGTTAATCCTCTCAAACAGCCCACAGGATCTGGCAGCAGAAATTGGTCATGTTTGAACACCCCCTACTTCACAGGTGTCTATCATCCAAGACATGCCAAAACTTGTGCAGTGTTTTGGGTTCCACTAAGTTTCATCTTACATTCATCAGTCACCTCAGTGAATTCTTAGGCACCTGCTAAGCGGGAAAAAGATGCCATCGAATAACCAATGTAGAAAATAGAGGCTGAGGAAAAATAAAAACAAATAATTAGGGGATGGGGTTAAAAGTTGAGAGAATGGACAAAGCCATGGTTAGTTTTAACTTTTGTTTATTAGAACAATTGCTCGCCTACAGTTAACAATGCACTCGCCTACAGTTAACAGTGGCTAATAATGTGGCTATATGTCTACTTCATCTTAGGCTTCATGCATATAGCAAAGTTGTATGCATGGAGTCTCTATATTGGCACATAGAGTCCCTTTGAATTTATATTATGGAGCTGTGGCACTCAATATGCCATTGTATGGTGCCTCTGGAAGGCACCATATTATGAAGATATTCTCCCCCAGAAGCAATGCTTCTAGGGAAGAATACCTCCATAATATGGCATTTACATATAAACTCCTAGGCATACAGAGGTACAATAGGGGCCCATATATCCCTATGGGTGCCATATTACGCATTATGGCTAAGCACCACTCAAAACTTGTATAGAGCGTAATGCGGACATGCAAAAGTCAAAAACACTAGAAATGTTTGAAAACCTGCGATAAATAGTGTTGCCCCAATATTTAAGATTTTAACTTACTTTAATATTTTGAGAACAAATAAGTAGGTCATTTATAGGTTGAAGAAGTGCAATCCACGACTATTAGCACAATATTTCACTTTTAAATATAATTTTTTGAGCACCCATAGCAAAATATTGACCTAATAACTCCTGGATAGATGATAGATAGATAGATAGATAGATAGATAGATAGATAGATAGATAGATAGATAGATAGATAGATAGATAGATAGATGATAGATAGATAGATAGATAGATAGATAGATAGATAGATAGATAGATAGATAGATAGATAGATAGATAGATAGATAACGCTCGCCACCACAGAATCATAAAACATTGGCAAGAGCTTATTACACACAGGAAAAGAGAGAAAAATTCTGTAAGAAATATAATCGACTCATTGTCTTTATATACACCTTCTCTGTATTCTCTATCCAATTACACTTTTCATTCAAATATATTCCCATATATTTATAAAATGTCACCCGTTCCACTTCCTGATCAGAAATAGACACCGGCACCACTGTTTCAGTTTTTCTACGTAGGTCAATAAACAGTATATAGATAGAATAGAACGGGTATGATGCTTCTTATCAAATGAAGGTAAACCGATTTTCTGCCAAATGAATTCAGGGAATCAGGCAGATGTGTTCATTTTTATAATTTGGAAAATTGCGTTCATCTCTATTAGACGAGAGATTTAGCAGAGATTTACAATGATTTATGTGGATTTTGACATAGGGGATAAATGGATAAGATATTTTTAAAGATTGACTTATGTGTAATATTAAATACCTTAGGGCTGACTCCAATATTCTGTACAATCTGCAAAAGTTGGGCTGGAATCACAAATGCAGTTTTTGGTGCAGTTTTTGACACCGTTTTTGATTGAGTATTCAGAGTCAAAGCCAGAAGTGGATCCAAAAGTAGAACTGATACATTTCCTTCCTTTTGTATCCACTCTTGGCTTTGGCTCCAAAAAATTGCACCAAAAACTGAGTCAGTGACTACAGCCTAAGGCCAGATGCACACAGCAGGTTTTTGGAGGGGCACGGAGTCCCATCTCCATGTGCCGCCATATGGTTCCCTTCATATGGTATTGTATTGCTGAGATATTCTAGAGTAGTATTGCTTCTAGTAGTATTGCCTAGAAGAAATACTACTAGAGGAGAATACTGTAAAATTTCTGTGGGAAATCTCTGTATGAAATTGGAGGAAAGCGGAAATACAGTACAGCTCCGTAGAAGCCTATGGGTGTCATATTGCAGTTGCGTACAACACGGATTAGGCGTTATGCTTGCTATATCTGACTGTGTGGGCAGTTGTATTTGGGGTCCAATTGCTGTTTGTTTGTGTCAATGCTGATATATTAACCATTTTCTAGTACATAATGGGCCACCATCACATTTATATTGTAAAAATAAAAACACAAAAAACATACTTCACGACCACGTCATCAAAACATAGAAATCCTCTAAAAAATCCAACTAAATGCAGTGTGGTTTCTCTTTACTGAATAAAGATCACGATGACATCACTGGGTCTACTGCAGCTTTTAGTATATAAGGAACTTCTCGATTGGAATCTATTATTGAGCACCATGCAAGTATCTCTCTAAAGTATGGCACTTTCTTGCGTAGCTTGTATGAAGATGCACATATGAATCATTAAAGGGGTATTCCCATCCAAGACAACTATGGCATAGCCACAGGATATGCCATAAATGTCTGATAGATGTGGGTCTGATAGCTCTGGGACCCGCACTTTTCTCCAGAACGGGAGTCACCCGACCCCCATCCCGCCTTGTAAAGCGGCCACCGCATTCAGGTGGAGAATCAATGGAGAGGTGGCCAAACGGACTCGGTGCGGGTCCCACAGCCACGACCAACACAAATCAGACATTTATGGCATATCTCGTGGAAATGACATAACTGTCCTAGAAGGGAATACCACTTTAAAGGGATTGCCGCTTTGGACAATCTCTTTTTGTCAGGCTATGACAATATGATGTTGACAGGATGTCTTGTTGTTGGGACCCCCAGCTGCAATGTGTAGAGAAACCCAGCAGCAAGTGCTCAATTGCACGGTGGCACCAGTAGAAATGATATCCGCATTGCCAGGTCCCCCAGATCGAGAGATGCTTTTTGTAAAAACTCACTCTCCGAGCTGGCTAATAGATAAAGGTGCTGTGAGGGCCCCCCCATCTATAAACTCATAATTCAATATTAATTTCAAAAATGTGCTTATGAAACCAGACAACCCTTGTGAATAGGACAATGTGGCCGAGGATGTGCCCTGCATAAATGTGCGGTGTGACTTCAGTTTTATGATTCAAAGTGGCAACCCTGATGTGCCCTTCATACTTACAGTGTAAAGGTCCTCTTATGCCGGCCAATATGAGTTGTGAAAACGAGCGCCGATCAACGAGACAGCTCATTGATTGGTGCACATTTGCTCCTTTCACAGTGCTTAGTTATGTATGGGGACGAGCGATCGTTACGCCGATCACTCGTCCCCATGCATTTCCATCATGTCGGCAGTACATCTCCCTGTTTACACAAGGAGATGTGCTGCCCACAACAATAATATTTAATGCTGCATAAATGACATGATCAGCCAATGTATGGGCGTTTGCTTGTTCATCGATGATCATTGCCCTGTTTATACAAGGCAATGATCAGGAACGAGCGTTCATCTAAACGCTTATTTGCCCGATCATTGGCCCATGTAAAAGGGCCTTAACTGAGCATGACACATCCCAATGCCCAATACAAGTAGCCATCTAGTTTAATAGTCTAATAGTTTAATAGTGTACTAGTTTACCATCTTAGCGGGCATGAGGCCAATGTTTGCTCTAACCCAGAACACTGAT